>NW_024694072.1:0-992 GCF_008729295.1 Plectropomus leopardus | reverse complement strand
GTGTGTGTGCGCGTGTGTGTATGAGAATCTGCTCTGTTTACATGAGTGTGTTTATAAAGTCTGTTCTCCGCTAATCTATACCATACTTTGAGTGTGTGTATGTGTGTTTCGTGCGTCTATGTTTCAGCCTTTAGAGAACCGATGAACCACAGGCATATTTTGAGTGCACACACAAACGCACGCACATACACACACGCATGCACGTGCGCACACACACACACACACAGAGAAAGACAGAACTTGGTGAAAATCATTATAAGCAGGTGTGTTTAGATAGATCCAGTTTCTCAGGCTGCTTCTGCACAAACTCAAGCTCCCCTTCGCTCTCTTTCTGTCTTCCTCTCTGTCTCTCTTGCTCCTTCCATGAAGTGGTTTTCTGTTTACTTCGGTTTTTAAAACAGCAGTCTGACTCGAAACACACACCAGAGAGATAAAGGGGCATGCATTTTGAACAAGAATGAAGTCAGAATGGAATAATAAAACACGCTCACGGACAGAGTAGGAATGACGCACTCATACATTTATATTATAACCTGAAAGAAAGTCTTGAATTTGAACTGTTTAGGAGGATGTCTCTGCATAAACACACACATACACAAGAAAAGGCTGTGAACATGCGCCATCCACTCTATTAATACACACTGTTTATTTAAAGGTATGCTATGCAGCAATAGTTGCTTAGTGTGTGTAAACATTGCCAACAAAAGTGAAAGTGAAAGCCGACCCCAAATTGGCTCTCATTTTGGAGTGTATTTTGTCTGTTTGGTGCTTTGCCTTACTATATTCTGCCACTGTCACTGATTTTTGTAGCTTCCATTTTTTAAAAAAGTCCAGACCTCAACTTTGCACTGTGCACAGGAACATCTCGAAATCAGAAAATAAAAAGAAAATGAGTAAATACAGGCAGAAGGCAGAAAGATAACTGTACCACCACTGTTTGTTCATTGTACCATAATTGTACCACAAGACTTTTGTATGAGTCTTTTTTTTTT
>NW_024694071.1:0-424 GCF_008729295.1 Plectropomus leopardus | reverse complement strand
ACGTTAACACCAAACACAGTAATGGCTTCATGCAGCCTCATTACTGCAGTACCAGCTCACAGACGCTTTGCGGCCTTGATGCCAGTTGCCGCATGAAACAAAGAAACAGGAAAAAGGGGGGGGGGGGGGGGGGGGGGGGGGGTCTATATGGTCTTACCTCATAAATGAAGCTACGGGCAGCAGTTATTTTGGACAAGAAGTTTTCTTTGTCCTCCATCATCCTGGACATGCGCTTCTTGTGCTCCAGAGCTTTCTCCCGTTCAACTTTCATGTTACTGATCTAAAACAAAAAAAAAGGAAAGACAAATTCTTACATTCATTCACTTGGGTGAATTAAATTTTCTTGATCTATGAATTTAATTTCAGTTTAATCAGTTTTTTTTCCCCCACATACCCTATCCTCCTCCTGGAGCTCCCACAGTTC
>NW_024694070.1:0-344 GCF_008729295.1 Plectropomus leopardus | reverse complement strand
TGTTTCACAGTAAGGGCATTATAAGCAAAGAATGCTTCACATGAAAACAGACAGGATGAACGTAAACCAGGCCAGCAAGGCAATTCAGCATTCACAGTTTAAAACAATAATTAAGTGCTTGAAATCCTGATATAAAACTATAAATTATAAAATCAAGTAAGATGCAACATTTTAAAAGAATTGCAGCAGCCTGTAAGATGAAGAGTTTTCATGTAAGAAGAAGAGTTTTAGAAAGTCAGAGCTAATTAATGGTTTGAGTGAATAGATGTGTTTTTGGCTTACTTTTCAAAATATTTAGTGAGCTGGCTCCTCTGGTATCTAAAGGTAAAGTGTTTCATAGCTTT
>NW_024694069.1:0-344 GCF_008729295.1 Plectropomus leopardus | reverse complement strand
TGTTTCACAGTAAGGGCATTATAAGCAAAGAATGCTTCACATGAAAACAGACAGGATGAACGTAAACCAGGCCAGCAAGGCAATTCAGCATTCACAGTTTAAAACAATAATTAAGTGCTTGAAATCCTGATATAAAACTATAAATTATAAAATCAAGTAAGATGCAACATTTTAAAAGAATTGCAGCAGCCTGTAAGATGAAGAGTTTTCATGTAAGAAGAAGAGTTTTAGAAAGTCAGAGCTAATTAATGGTTTGAGTGAATAGATGTGTTTTTGGCTTACTTTTCAAAATATTTTGTGAGCTGGCTCCTCTGGTATCTAAAGGTAAAGTGTTTCATAGCTTT
>NW_024694068.1:0-906 GCF_008729295.1 Plectropomus leopardus | reverse complement strand
ATCAAAAATTAATGATTGGAGTTTGATGAGATTTTCCATAGACGATCTCGATCACCAGAGAGCTCAATATGTTAATGTGTATGACTCCACCACCTGTGCCCCCCTCAGGACGAAATTAACACCTTAGCCCCCCACCCCCCCAAAAAAAACAATCTTTATGTTCTGTGTCCCATAAAGCATTTTTTTCTTTTTATTAAGCAGGGCTTTTTACTTTGAGTTTTATTGCTCCTCTGAAAACTTGTGTATACTGGAATTGGACTCCAAAAAGCAGACACCTGAGGCAGAGCAGATGTGATAAAAGGCGGCTTAACCCAATAGTCTGGCAGGCATACAGTCGGCAGCAGGCAGGCAGTCAGAGCAAACAAACAAACAATTCCAACAGATAAACAAACAAAGCAAATCCAAACTGGCAAGTCACGTATAAATATAAGTTAGGTCTAAACAGGAACAGGCAGGCAGGAGTGAGGACTATAATGCTGTGGTATGGCTACAAGGCAGCGCGTATAATCTGACATGCGAGAGGTGTGAGCTGGCCACTCTCTATATACTGTGGAAATGATAAGTGATGGACGGAAAAAGGAGCGTGCAAGGGATGAGGTCAGTTAATTCAACAGGGGTGACTAGTAGACAGGTGTGACACTGCAGGAGATCACAGACGACACGAAAGCTTCCATGTAGGCAGCATGAAGAACTGGACATGCAGAATAGGAGTACTGATAATGTCACAAAGTCATTGCTAAATCAAATGTGGGTGGAATTAAATATAACTCTTAAAGGTTAATGGGATTAACACTTAATATTCTTGTTTCTGCACTCCAAATTGTGAAGTGAGTTATTGGATTCTTTTACAAATTAGGAAAGAATTACATTTTCAGTATTAAGTCCAGGAAGGAAAGCTTTTTTTTT
>NW_024694067.1:0-471 GCF_008729295.1 Plectropomus leopardus | reverse complement strand
TTATCATGAAAGCTGAGTGTGAGGCGCTTAGGATGAGAGTCAGCACCTCTAAATCTGAGGCCATGGTGCTCTGGTGGAAAACTCTGGATGCCCTTCTGGGTTGGGAGAAAGTCACTGCCCCAAGAAAAGGAGTAAGTGTAGACGTAGCACTAGACTGTCAGGGTGAAGAAAGCGCTGAGCCGGAAGGCAAAGCTTTCAATTTACTGGTCCATCTATGTTCTGACCCTCATGTATGGTTTTGAGCTCTGGGTAGTGACCAAAAAAATGAGATTGAGGATAAAAGGATCCTCCTGGGCACCTCCTGTTAGTCTACCGGATAAGCAGGTGGATGGATGGATGGATGGATGGATGATATGAAATTGTTCCCAAAACTACAGTGGCTGCCCATTCTTAGCTTGACATCACCAAACCAAATCCCAAATATCAGTTAGTCTGGAACCTCTCAGTTCATTTACAGTTTCCAGTGAGTTA
>NW_024694066.1:0-741 GCF_008729295.1 Plectropomus leopardus | reverse complement strand
AGACGAAAGATTCAAACAATTGTCATGATTGATCAGTTTGTGCTGCTTTCTTGAGTGCACTGATTTACAGAGAAGTGAACTCAATAGCAGCATTAATGCTCACTTCAGAGACTACCTTCCTTATCAAGGGTCGGCCGGGTCGTGCAGCGGGGCAGATACAATGAAGTCCTGCTTGTGTGTGCCGTCGCAGTATGGTGGGTTGTTTGTGTACTTACAACCACACAACCAAACTGTGGCGTCTTTCTCTGGGACAAAGCGTAGCGGGGACAGGCCTTTGGCTTTGGTTTTGTGGGCTCCATCGCAGAAAGGCTGAAAAATAATGACGTGATCAGAGAATATACAGAGCGTGTACTTCAGACAGGAGTGATGCAACATGAGATCAAAAAATGGTTGTACCTGTTTTTTGCTGTGTCCGCAAGTGCACCACGCGTAACGCTTTCCACCAACCAGCTCCACTTTGAAGGGCTTCTTAGAGGGGATGACAGGTTCAGGAGGAATTGTGGAGAGTTGGACCTGAGGACACATCAGAGTACTCAGTTTGTTTGAAAGATAAATGGTAATACTTTGAGGTACAAATACTCCACCATAGTTACAAATTCTGTACTGCAAAACTTGGCTATAGTAAAAGTATATTAAAGCTGGCGTAGTTTTCATATTAAACTTTGAGCATATTGTAATTCAAGTGGTCTGTTAAAAACAAAACAAAACAAAACAAAAAAAAATTGTTGAGTGGAGCACATG
>NW_024694065.1:0-835 GCF_008729295.1 Plectropomus leopardus | reverse complement strand
AGCTGTAAAATGGCTAACAGGATGCTAATTTGGCCAGTGCTCATCTTCATCTTTTCCTTATTGTTTACTGGTGGTCACATTTGAAAACCTGGATGTAGCTCGCCAAAAAGGAAGCTAGCAGCTAGCTATCAGAAATTGGTAGGAGGAGAGTTTACAGACTGGTGAACCAACCACAAAAAGTGCCACCAAAACTTGCAAAATAGACATAAGAGCATAGATGTTAACATCTATGGAAACATCAGTACCTAGATTTATACAAGAGTCACCCAGGTTGGATCTGCGAGGTTGGACCTGTGTGGTTGTTGCACAGCGCTGTAGCTTAAAGTGTGTGATTTTCATGCTTCAGTGAAGACATCAATGAGCTCAGATCATATCCCACCCAGGAACTGATCTCATTTTGTGCTCAGTTGCTCTCATGTATGTTTAACACAGGTGTGGTTGGATAACAGCGGGCCTGCACACACTGCTTTAACTCTTTGAAAAGGGAGCGTATCTGCATGATTTCATTCAAAAACATAGGAAGAAAGGAATGAACAACTTACGAAGAAATGACCCAAAAATTAGCATGAAATTATTACAAGAAAATTACCTGGACATTAGTACACACAAAAAAAGACAAAAAAACAATGGGAAAATGAAAGCAACAAACAAACAAAACAAATCAAAAACAAGGAATTACCTTTTAAAAGTACTTTAAAATGATAATAATTCTGTAAAATAATTTATGAGAATTAGAAATATAGATATCTGGAGATTTTCTCTGGCTTTTTAAAAAAAAATCTAAATCTACTGATGTCTTGCAATTTCTGGGACATTTCTTGTAAAGGTGCCCAAT
>NW_024694064.1:0-736 GCF_008729295.1 Plectropomus leopardus | reverse complement strand
CAATTGTATTTATTTAAAAGGGGCCATGCACAGCTTAAAATATAACCATTCAATGCACCGTACCAGATTATAACTTAGAGCATCAGCAGTCCCTCGGCAGCATCTGCTAATTTATTAACTGGCTAATCATTTCAGCTGTGAACAATCACTGGGTAGTGTAATTCATAACAAAACATATTTAATACACTTCTTTTTTTTTAATGCAAAAAATCATAATTTGTTAAGTAACTACAAACTAAATCTATCAGATAAATGTAGAGAAGTAAAAAAAGAAAATACGACATTTCACTTTGAAATGTAGTGGAGTAAAAGTATAATGTGGGATGAAAAGAAAAGAATCATGTAAAGCACAAGTCCCCCAAATGTATACTTTGGTACACTACAAAAATGTACGTAGTTACACTCCACCGCTGAAAGCAGTGACGGGTCCGATGAATAAAATAAACCATCCCCCAACACCGTTTTTAAGAATTATGTTCAGGCTGCAGCCTTATTAGTCCCAATGCCTCAGATACATGAGAGCACCCCTCTTAAAAAATAAAAAAAGGTTATGGGGAGCAAAATTTTTACAATCTGTAAAAACGCTTCACCTCAAGCCTTCCTCCGAGCCAGACGTTTTCCACTCTTTAGCATCTCTGCACTTTAATATAGTCCCTCTGAAGCTGTTCTCCGAGATTCTTTTCCTCCATTTGTACTCTCGTCCTCTACAGAAAGAGGTATCACCTAACGCCTGACA
>NW_024694063.1:0-371 GCF_008729295.1 Plectropomus leopardus | reverse complement strand
ATTGTTGTGGTGTTATTATGACGTTTACTATCAAGGAAAAACTTGATTTGTTACCAACACAGGTCGACATATTCCTAATTTATTTACTGAAAACCCATTAGAGCTCAGTAAAAGCTGCTTGTCGAAGGAGGATGCTCCTGTAGCTCACAGACTTCCTGCTCACCTCATAATCAATCTAACCTTTACAGCCAGCTGCTCTTTCAAAAAAGGTCAAACTATTGTTGGCCTGTAATAAATGTGTGCAACGTGTAGTAAGCTAAAGCTGATGATCCATGGATACTGCAACTCTGTGAAGTGAAAGGTTTATAATGTGTTGAGCTGTAAAAATGAAAGCTAGTGTTGCCATGTTGTTAGTGTTGCTACTCTGAGCT
>NW_024694062.1:0-1321 GCF_008729295.1 Plectropomus leopardus | reverse complement strand
CAGGTAACTTTTTGTGCTTTATTTTATTCATTTTAATTTTAATTCTTGCTAATTTTTGGGTAATTTCTTCTGCCCTCATCCCATGTTTTTTTCAAAGAAATCAAGACAGTTTCAAAGAGCTAAGTACAAATGTGAATGCATAACTTGGTGTTTTTCTGCACTCGAGTATTTCTTCGTTTACTTCTTCCAACAGTGATTTTTAAACTTTAAAAAAATATCTATTTTATTTCATTTATTTTTTTAAACTGAATTGATATTTTATACTGATTCTTTAAAGGAACTATGTAAGTATTTTATTATTATAGTTTTTTTTTTTTTTTTTTTTTTTTTTTTTTAATCAGGCGGAGCGGTGACCTCATCACCTGATCAGGTGACCACCTGATCAATACGGAACCGGATGAGAAAACTCAAACGGTTTGTTTGGCGGGAAGATGGCGACGCGCGGTGTCGGTACTCCGGTAGCTTGTCAGTGAGTCAGTCCGGTTCTCGGTTGTGAAACTTTGTGCTCGGGACATGTTGAAGTTTAGAAGCTTCTGTTGTGTTTTTAAAGATTTAAATTTGACAAAAGAAGAAGAAGAAGAAGAAGTAGCGTCAGTGAGCCTCTTCACCTGAGAACCGGACCAGGTGATTCCTGTCGGGACTTCTTAACAAACCGTGGCTCGGTCGCTCGGCTGGCGCCGGGGGGGAAGTTTTCGGTAGCCTAAATTTGGGGAAATAGGTCGAGTTGGAGCTAAAAGACACGCGGACACCTGCGCACCTGGACCTGCAGCGGAGCAGAGACTCCGGTGTCCCGAAAGGTCAGTAAGTAATGGTTTTAACCCTTTAATGTGCTCCTGCTCAATGACAGACCGGGACCGGGACCGGGACCGGGCTCAGTAAGGACACTCTCTGATGTTGCGTTTCACCAAATTCAGCAACATTGTCTTAATTTTTAACCTCAAAGTGGAGATTTTGTGACTATTTATCATATTTTATTTACGAAATCCAGCGCGTGTATTTGTCATTTTGCTTCAAGCACGCTGTTTTTACTGATATTGCGCGCGCGCACACACACACACACACACACACACACACACACACACACACAAACATGGAAAAGTTATTTTCCTTATTTTCTGTCAGTGAAGGCTTGTGTGAGCTGTCTGGTTTTATGTTGACAGCAGGAGTCCTTTAGGGACAGTGTGTCAATTTACAGCTGTTGTTTACATGCATGGTGTCTTTAAATGTTACATGTCATTTCCTGTCCTGCTTCACTTGTATATCTGTGTTCGCAATTACACACACACACACACACACACACACACACACACACACACACACA
>NW_024694061.1:0-474 GCF_008729295.1 Plectropomus leopardus | reverse complement strand
GCCCAGGCTATATGTGTGTGTGTGTGTGTGTGTGTGTGTGTGTGTCTGTTTGTGCCTAATTCTAAAAAGATAATATGTCTGTCTGTACTATATGTTATACTTATACGCAACTTAAATAGTTAGTTACATTCCACCAATGTTAACATGAATACATGCCTACATGTTACTATTTTTCCCAACTCTGGTATATCTTTTTTTTTAATATAGCAGTTGCAAATATTTTTAAGGGTAAATAATGTGCCAGAGTGCATTTTAAAAAGCAGCAAAATAACGCTTGTTCATCAAAAACATCTTCCCCCTGCGACCTCCTTACAAAGGTGCAGGCTGAGCCCCCAATGTCTTTAAATCCTAGAGACGCCCCTGCTCACTGTGCTTTAAAGAAGGGACTCCTTATCTAACAGTATGTGCTGGTTGTTCAGTATTTGGTTGAAACTGTGTGATTGTTTGGGGAAGAATATTGTGCTGATTTTGTAG
>NW_024694060.1:0-301 GCF_008729295.1 Plectropomus leopardus | reverse complement strand
CCTTTAATTCTACACAACATTTTGCTGGTTGGTAATATTTGTCCATCATGCGTCTTTTGAGAAACACTCAATAAAAACCGTCTACAAGAAGCTTGGACTGAACGAAATGGAAGTATGAAGTCATTATTTAATGTCTTTTCTGGGGAAAAAATTGGTGGAAATTCCCTGCACATCTTTTCTAAAAAGGATGTTGGCATTTTGTTGATCATTTTTCATTGAGGCAATGAGTCAGAGTTTTAGAAACACAGAGCCAAACAACGGCCTCTGGGTTCCCATCAGTCAGAATGACTCAGACCCAAAA
>NW_024694059.1:0-677 GCF_008729295.1 Plectropomus leopardus | reverse complement strand
ATTTGACAAAATTATTATAATTTTTAAGAAAATTTGTTGTTGTTTTTTCATTGTTTATTTCTGGGAAGTTGTAGGTTTTTTGCATTAATTTTCAGGTAATTTCATGCACTTTTTTTTATTAATTTCTTCCCCATTTCTAGGTCATTTCTTCTTACTCATTGCCTTTTTCCCATGTTTTTCAGAAAAATTAAGCCAGTTTGCCCGGGTTTCAAAGGGTTAATATAGTTCATGACAAATCTTTTAGTTATTATTGAATGAGAGCCTTTCAATAGGATGCTATTTATAAGACTACTATAGCTATCTAGCACATTTGAAATAATTTTTCTATATGCTTTGCTGTCCAAACAATGAGTCATTTCCAATGTCTAATATAACTGCAGTTCATCTCCACCATGACCATCTCTTATTTTTCTACACTGGTGTCAAGATCTTGACTTTTAGTTACATGCTCCACTTTCCCTTCTGCTTTTTCCCCATCAAAAGTGCCTGACAAGACAAAGAGCTTACAAAGAGTGGATCCACAGAGGGTGCTTGTTTGTTTAACGTGCAGCTGTGCATTGTGGGGAAGGCTGCTGAGTTCCTCCTCTATGAGTTTCACACGGCTGTCGACTCAAACAGCTGTAAACTCACAGACCTCAGATTTATGGTTATAAACTTAATAAAAAAAACAGTCCTGT
>NW_024694058.1:0-325 GCF_008729295.1 Plectropomus leopardus | reverse complement strand
TTTTATAATAATTTTGAGCTTTGAGGGATGTAATTATCAAGTTTGTTTATAGCTGTGAGTCTTTGGATGTTGCTTGGCTATTTTTTGGGTGTTTTCTTTAAAATTCTTTTATATATTTTGGATTTTTTAAATGTTTCCCTTCATTTTTAAATATATCTATTTTTTTATTACTGAGTTTGGGGTGTTTCTTTTCTTTTTTTGTTTTTGTCTTTTGTCAGTATTGTTAAATAATTTGTGTTTTTTTAAATAGTCTTTCTTTTTTTTTCTTTTTTTTTAATAATTTTGAGTTTTTTAATGTTATTTTTCTACTTTTGGTACCTTTAGT
>NW_024694057.1:0-323 GCF_008729295.1 Plectropomus leopardus | reverse complement strand
CTAAATGCAATTTTTTTTAAATAATATATATTTTCAAAAGCTATTATGTAGTAATGAAAAAGACCCGATAAGAGTATTGATAAAGAACAGCACCACAAAGGAATATTGATCAGTGTATGCAAATGTTGTGCATATGTATGTATATCCATGTATGTAAAGGTGTATATGTATATATTCATATATGTATATGGGCATAAGAGTATGTTTTTGTGTTTTGTTTTGTTTTTTTTCCTTTGTGTGACCCAGAACAGGAGAGTGGGAGGAGTGTTTGGGGCTGTCGTTATTCATGGAATATGTACAGTTAATTTTGGAAGAATTACATT
>NW_024694056.1:0-267 GCF_008729295.1 Plectropomus leopardus | reverse complement strand
ACCCAGCAGTGAAGTCAGTATAATCAAAGTCTCATTTATCCAGTCGTGTGCACAATACTTCCCAAACACAAGCATTTTTGCTAAAACCTTACTATTTAAAACACTCTCCCGCAGAGACAAACAGCGCACTAAGGCAAATGTGTACATTTGAACTTTGCTCAAGGATTTCTACAAGAAGAGTTCAAATATGCACTTCCCAAAGTGTGTTACTCTTATGCAGTCGTGTTTTAAATAGTAAGGTTTTAGAGAAAACACGTGTTTGGGAAG
>NW_024694055.1:0-436 GCF_008729295.1 Plectropomus leopardus | reverse complement strand
TTCTTTATTATATATTTAATATGAAGCTCTTTGGTCTGCATGTTTGGATAAAAGCTGCTATATAAATACAGTTGAGTTGAGATGAGGTAGCGTGAGCCTTTGGCTTAACTACCTAATAAATCAAACAGCTAATTGTGTGTTACTAATATTAAATAAACCTTGTTCCTGATTAGCAGCTCTGACAAGTTGAATTGAAACTGAAACTTGTTGCTACATCAGGCTTCTCTGATACTCCGTGTTTCACTGTAGCGTTTTACCAATGATATGGAAAGCCCCATCCCACAAACTGGTTCCTTAGGTTTGTAACATAACAAACCCTGAGAGTCACAATCAATGGTTTTGAGACTGTCTTTGGTACACAGCAGTTGCAGGACAGGAAGGCTCAGGCCTGGTGTTTTACTGCTTATTTTGCTCATGAAATGTTTTTTTTTTTTTT
>NW_024694054.1:0-369 GCF_008729295.1 Plectropomus leopardus | reverse complement strand
CTTTTTTTTTTTTAAGCACATGAAAATTATCTGAAAATTAACTAAAGAATAAATAAACCCAACGACAAAAACAAAACAGAAAAACTCCCAAGGAAATAACCAGAGAAAACACTTAAAAATCAGAACAATTCTGTAAAATAAAAAGTTTAAATATATAATTCTGATAACTATGAATGTAGTTTTGTCACTGTAACTGTCTGCAGTGTCAGCTCGTACCCTCCTCTGCAGCGGTAACACCACCACGTTGTAGTACAGGGACTCAAAGCTCTGTTCGGGGAAATACTGCCACACCAGCCTGGCCACGTCCTCGTGCTTGTAGTGTCCGAATCCCGGCAAACCGGTCAACATGACTGTGGAAAACGTGGAACC
>NW_024694053.1:0-422 GCF_008729295.1 Plectropomus leopardus | reverse complement strand
CCGAATCCCGGCAAACCGGTCAACATGACTGTGGAAAACGTGGAACCACGACCGCTGGCCTTCTAGAAAACACAACATTTAAACTTAACGTCCAAAGTTAAATTCATGTGTTAATGTTGTTCAGTTTTATCGTACGTGTTGATGTTGGATCATACTGGAAATTTACGCGAGAAAAAACAAAATAAATCAGAATGTATTGTGAGAATAAATGTCACCGAGGAGTGGCTGATGTGTGGCACTACACAAGTATTTTGGTTTTCAACTGAAAAGAAAAAGTGGTTTGGGAGTCGAGTTACTCTTTAAGAACGGGAATCCGCCGATAGCAAATCAGACCCAATACTTAAATACGAACACAGTGAAAATCGTAGCCTTCTTAATTTGGGAACCTGGTTCTAAAATACAGTTGATAATATAATTTTGAT
>NW_024694052.1:0-237 GCF_008729295.1 Plectropomus leopardus | reverse complement strand
AAACTTCCCCGAGCTGCCCGGCCTCACTCCATGAAATGTTCTTGATGAAGATCGTTTTCTTTCCGTCATCATCAACGTTCTGCATCAAGAACAAGAAGTGAATATCCAAACCAAAAAATTAGAGGACACAACCAACAACTATGTGCAATGCAAAACTAGAAGACAATATCTTTAAGGTCCAGTGTGGAGGATTTAGGGGAATATATTGGCAAAGATGGAAAATAAGTATGTTTTCTT
>NW_024694051.1:0-3641 GCF_008729295.1 Plectropomus leopardus | reverse complement strand
GGACTAATAATGTTTGTAAGTTAACAATTCATGTCTTTAACCGTTTGAAACCAGAAGCTCATTCAAACCTTTAAACCCCGAGCACATTGGTTCGAAAAAAGGCCCACAAATTGCAAAAAATAGTAAAAAGTGGCAAAAAAAATTACCTGAAAATTACCTGTGGGGGATTATTAAATATAATGAAAAAAGTGGATGTCCAGAAAATTATACTTTTAATTCTCATCGCATCATATTTAGCACACATTAAAGGTTATTTTTTTATTTTTTTTTTTTATTATTGTTTCCTATTTTAAGGTAATTTTCTTGTTACTTTTTACAAATTGCTTGCTAATTTTTAGTCCATTTCTTTCATTTCTTGCTGCCCAAACAACCACTCTCCCACCTCCACTCTTCGTTCAGCTTCACCAACAAAAATCTCAACCTCCAAATTCCTCCCTGCGTCGCCTCTGTGACCTCACTGCTTTACGTCGTCTTTTGTCTCACACCGTGCGATCCACGGTCTACTGTAAGACACTAAAGAAACAAAGCAGAAAAAAGGAGGAGAGAAAAAAATCTTTCCTTTCCTCTTTAGCAAACCTGCAGAGGACATGAGACATGGGGACATGAAAGACCTCATTCACTCCTGCTTTTTTTTAAATGAACTTCCACTTCACTTTTCATCCAGTCTCTTCTGCTCTCTGAGGACTCTCAAATAAATGAGCTCTCTATTGTCACAGTCAGGCCACCAAACATCAAAAAGAAGGACCCAACGTATAAATAAAGGAGAGCGAGCGGCCCCTCCGACCCGACAATCATCTCCAGCTCAGTGAAGAGCAGATTCAATGAACAGAAATCTACAACAATGAACTGAAAGCTGCTCGATTCCCAGATTAAGTGAAGATTTGGGAGGACTACACAGTGTATGAACATTTAACAACAACTTCAAACTTTAATTAATTAACTAATTAAATTGGGGCTTGTACATACGTAAATTTAGAACTACAATTTTCTGTTTTTATTTCTTTTTTATATTTAATGTTTAATTCCTGTACACTAAGAGCAAAGCTAACCGGAGTCAAATTGCTTGTTTGTGTTAGCACACTTAAAAATAAAGCCAATAAAGCTAATTCTGATCCTGAAACATTTCTTTATATTTAATTCACAGATTCTTTCATATAATACTACGCTTCACCTTCTGTGTTACAAAGTAAAACACGGACAGTACTCCCTCAGATATCAACAGGTCATCATCTTAAAAAGAAAAAAACCCATTACATCACATTCACAGTGATACGTGCATACATGTACTGATGTATTATATAGCATATGTGTACGCACAGTTCATTTATTAGTTATAGTCTTATTACTATTATCCGGGTAAGAAGAGTAGGATTTTTACGTATTTTATTTCATTTATTTCGTTATCACTGATCTGTTCATTGTACTAATTTCTGAGTTTTTGTTTTTTTAAATGAATGAATGAATTATATTTATATAATTATATGACTTCGACATCAGGAGGGTTGGACAAAAGGTTAACTTTTCTTCTGTAGAAACATGTGGGCGCATATGACTGAGATATGATTTATTATTATACTCTGCACAAAATTAATAAAAACAGTCACACCACACGTCCCCAGAAAAAGAAGTTGTGTCGTTATTTCTGGATGTGTTTTTTCTTTCACCCTTTGCATTATTTTCTACTTACTTCATGGTTTTTATTGGATTTTATTGATTTTACTGATGTTATCATGAGTGTAATGCTTTGGAAAATAACAGGAGAGTGATAAAAACTGACTTTCTCCCTGAGGGACCGATGAATCCATGCTTTAGTCATCAATCATTTCGGTAATCAGGCTATTAAATTCTTTTTTTTTCTGATTAAGTTTTCCGTTTACTGGATGAAAACATGCATGTCTCATACCGGATTTCTTTCCAGACGCAGACAACATGTGTCCAAATACTCGATATCAGATCATATTTAGCAGCACATCATGCATGGAGACAAACTGCAGCTCGGCTCATTTACATCTCGTCTTTCTCGATTACACGCTAAATTGAGAAACTGTGGTGTCACAAACCCCTGACGGTAATCAACAAACGGCTCTCCCCACTCTCTCTCTGTTCCTGTTATACCCGCTTTCCTCTGAAATAAGCCTGTATTTCGAATTTTTTTAAACACAGTAAAACCAGCAAAAACAGGTTATATATTTTTTTTCCATTGCCAGTAGACTTAGACAAGCATGCCTTTCTGCTTTTATTTATTTATTTTTTTTACTAGTGTATCACTTTTAGCGCCACAGACAGCCTGTAAAACATGTTAGTAACAATCTGAAAACAGCATGGAGGCCAGTGAAAAATCTTTCAAAAATCAAAAATTCAAAGTGGCTGCAGCGTGTCATTGAATCTCACTGGCAGATGGGCATCAGTTTGAAACCTCAGACTTTCACCCAGGAGCCTGTTTGCTTCCTGTCTGAATGTTAAGCCAAACCAAAATGATGACGTTAAGCTGCTGGTCGGCTGGAAGTCACCTGTTGTGCCAGCATGATATGCTGAGCGGGCGACGCCAGTTTATGCAATCCTGTTGCGGCGGTATAATACATCGCTTGACGATGTCAGTTTAAAACAGCCAGTCACGATGTAGTATAGGGAGTTGGAAAGTCCCTTTAGGGTGGGCAGGAGGGAGGGGAGGTGGACTAGTCTAACAAACCACAGACTTTCACCCAGGAGCCCGCTGTTCACTTCATGTAGAAAGTGTTGCTTTTTTCCAAATCTAACCACATGCTTTTGTCGCACAAGGATATAAATATAAAAACGAGGTGTTTTACCAACATTGTATGTTTATTTTGAAAAAGACTGTATGCATCAAACACACAGAAATGGTACATTTCCTGTTAAAATTAGGTGCATTTTGAAGACACAGTGCATGTAAAGGGTAAATTGAAATGGCGCTCCTGAACATCAACAGCGGACGCAGGAGGAAACCTTCGCAAATTATGTTTAGATGTGAAAGTCCACTCACAACACGCAGCGATATGTGACGAGTGGGGATGAGAATGTATTGAATTAGCGCGGCGACTCGTGTCGTGTTTCAGTCACCGCCGATCAGAGCTGGAGCCGATAAATACCCGTGACCACGAGTCTTTGACCCGCTGCGATTGCAACCTTTTCAATTACATACAAAAGCCAAATGTTGGCAGGTGTTAGTACGTTTTTTTATTTTGGTGGAAAAGGAACTTTTTGTCTATGAGCCCAAAGTGGCTGCTGACTAACAGCTCTTCATTGTCCTTCAGTCACTCCTCGAACAAAATCCAGCAATATTACACTCCCATACAGTTTTAATGCAGGTTTTATGACGTCTAAACCTGCCACTTATGAAGAGACTGAAAAAATGTGGGTCAACGACATCAATACGAGGTGGAGCAGACGGAGCAGATGGTTCGTGTATTAAATCTGCAGCACTTTGCAATATGGAGAAAATTATTTTTACTTCTTTAAGTAGGAGAGAAGAGACGGATGAGGGGAAGGATTATCTGAAGGACAGAGAATGATGACATCTCTTAAAATGTCAGGGTGAGCCTCCATTTCTCCTTCCACAGTCTCCAGCTCTGACAGGACACACACACACACACACACACACACACACACACACACACACACAC
>NW_024694050.1:0-742 GCF_008729295.1 Plectropomus leopardus | reverse complement strand
AAGCCAAAAGTGGCTGACTGTAGTTTTCTTGATAATTCATCAAGCTCAATTTTCTTTCTGTTAAACAGATCTGATTTGTCATGTTTCTTCTTCAAAGCTAGGATCTCAGACCACTTTTCATCATAGCTGTGGAGAATTGAAGAGAGGTCGTCAGTAGAGAGGGCATCTACCAGTATTTGAGTCCACTTCAGGAAATACTCTTTGTCTGTTGATGGCAAAGATGAGAGGCTTTTAACGAACAACTTCATTGGTTTACTACAGGATGCAGTGCATTGTTTTTGTCGTATTTGTTTCAGTTCCTGTTGCTTTTGAGATTTCTCCTTCTCAATGTGTCCTTTGAGGTGATACAGTTCTTTGTTTATTCTGCACCACTCGTGCCAAAGTTGGCCTTGACAAGGGAGAAATGTGTCTTTGATCTTTGAAACAACCATCCCCTGAAGCAAGTCCACTATTTTCATAGCAGCTGATTTTCCATTTTGGCAGACTTTGTCATCTTCATCCACTCTGATTCCAGAGACCTCAGCCATGGTTTCAAGCTTGAAGGATGCATGGGGTCCAGACAAAATTATTCTGATGATTTTTTTCAGCTCTTCAGAAACATCTGACTGACTTTTATCCCTTAGACCCATGATGTATTTTCCTTTTTTTTTCTCAATTGCACCACAATCACTTTCAGCAATAAGACATATGAGGGGCTTCGGAGACTTGAGAAGGTTTGACATAACTGCAGTTCTTTTTTCAC
>NW_024694049.1:0-355 GCF_008729295.1 Plectropomus leopardus | reverse complement strand
TTCTCAGCCAGTGATTTCAGCAAGTGTTTCTCCAAGTTCAACCTGTTCCCACTGAATGCTGGGAAACTGCACTTCATCTCTCCAGCAAGATCAATGGCAGTTTTGTTGCAGACGGCCTCAACAGTGGAACTCTTCAGTTTCTGACACATCAGTTCTCCAAACACAACAGCAGATGAGTGTCCTTTGCAGAAGCTTCTGAAAATGTTGTAATATTGCATTTTCTTGCTTTCTACATAAGTGGCTGCATCATTGTCCATTTTGAATTTCTTGTGGGACTCCAAAAGCCATGTCCCTGCTCTCTCAAACACATACAGTAAAAGATCCACTGTAAACTCCTTCTTCAGAGCATATTTCC
>NW_024694048.1:0-343 GCF_008729295.1 Plectropomus leopardus | reverse complement strand
ATATATATATATATATATGAAGTATGCATTGTTCCATGCCTGCTGTGGGTAAATGGATACCAAACGTTGTGGCAGTTGATCTCTGCAGGAACTACGCAGCGTTGTAGTGGGGAAGGAAGGTGCAGGGCTCCACTGAATGAAGTCATCCCACGTCTGTGCTACTCAGCCTCCATGTCAGCTATCTGATCCACTGTCCAGATGGCTTTTGTCTTTGTGATTGTTGGATCAGAGTGGATGAGAATACCAGAACACCATGTAGAATCCCCAACAGATGCTTGTGTCAGAGTCTTCTGGCATAGGTTAAAAAAATCGGAGTAAGTACTGTCTGATGTGAGCTGTTTAC
>NW_024694047.1:0-527 GCF_008729295.1 Plectropomus leopardus | reverse complement strand
ATTAAAGGTCCAGCGTGTAGGACTTAGTGGCATCTATTTGCAGAAATGGCATATGTTTTCATGAGTTGAGAATCACCTGAAAATAAGAATCATGGTGTTTTCGTTACCTTAAAATGAGAAATTTGTAACTACATACGGAGAGAGTCGTCTGTCACGGAGTCTGCCATGTGGTACCTACAGTAGCCCAGAACAGATAAACCAATCACTAGCTCTAGATACATCCATTTACATTTTCATGTCAGCAACCCTAGTTCTCCTACACGCTTTGCTCACAGAAGTGCTGCAATTTTACAGCTAGATTCACTCTGTCTGCTGTTCACTGATAAAACATCTACTCATACAACCTCGATGTACTATAGTAGTCTCCATACTATGAATAAGACAATCTCCTCTTTCTCCCTCCTCTTCTCTCTAACCCATCAGGTCAAGCATGTGCAATCTCATTAAAATTTCTATTACTCATGCAACAGACACTGTGTATGACTGCACAGCTCATCAGTGAGACACATTTACAAAGTGACACAGAA
>NW_024694046.1:0-448 GCF_008729295.1 Plectropomus leopardus | reverse complement strand
CTTTAAATTTAATAATATGTATCATCTGCGGTTGTCGTGATCGAAGTCACCTTTTTTAAAAACCCTCTACTGTATATCAGCGCCACATGCAGAGACGCGGTACAGTGGGCGAGAATGATGATAATACCCGAGGTGTGATCATACCATGTTCCTGCCAAATAACAGCGACAGGAGGAGACAGTAATCCCTGCTTGTCACACTGCAGTTTTTGACTGTAATCTCAGATTAATGTCCAGGAAATGTCCTCACGAGGTGATTGAACACTAGGGCAGATGTTGCAGTGTGTTAAGTCATGTGTTGCGCCGGAGCGAGTAGGTAGATGAATGAGTGCTCACGTTCTCATGTTTTCAAAATCTGTTCACCTGAGGGAATAATGTCAGGAAGCCGTCTTGTCAAAGATAGAAGGCTTTTTCTTCTCTCCATAAGTATGAGATGTGTGTGTGTGTAT
>NW_024694045.1:0-364 GCF_008729295.1 Plectropomus leopardus | reverse complement strand
CCTACGTTCTTCTGCAACAAATTTTTGAAATCTAAACATATCAAAGTTATATAATAATTACTATATATTACTTCTTTTTTTAAAACAAATTTTGGGGTAATTTTCTTGTCATCTTTTACAAATTCTTGCATTTTGTCGGAAATTTCTTGCCAAGTTGATCATTGCATTTTCCCCCATGTTTTCAAAGAAATCAATAAACCAGGTTTAGGGTCAAATAGCTTATGAAGGGTATGTTTTAAAGGGTTAACTGCAATAAAAGATGGTTTATTACCAGCTGACCATTGTGTTGAATGGTCTTCTTTGCATTATGGGAGTGGTTATTGGTCTGGTACGGTGCAGTGTATTCCAGTAGTTGTAGGTTTTC
>NW_024694044.1:0-385 GCF_008729295.1 Plectropomus leopardus | reverse complement strand
AATAGAGATGTCACATTTTAGCTCCTTACCACCTCTAATGGTGTGTTCGCACAGGGAGCAACAGGATCAACAGCTCACTACAAGTCCACACATTTATTATAGTCATGGATGGACTACAAAACAGGCATACCAAATAGAGGTTCAGGGGCATTAAATGGCGGGGTGGGGGGGGGCATGCAAAATGTCACTCAAATTAACAAATACTGACCATGAAGACTCAAAATTACAACAAAGACACAAAAAAAAGACCAAAAAGAGATGCAAAGGAACTGCAAAGAAACAAAGAAACACATAATAAACACAAAACAGGAAACAAAACAAACCAAAAAGAGACACAAAAAATGACAACAAAGACACACAAAATGACCACAAAGACACACAAAAT
>NW_024694043.1:0-297 GCF_008729295.1 Plectropomus leopardus | reverse complement strand
GAATACAGTACATGGAAACCAGCAGTCAGCTGGAAGGTTGGAAGTCGATCTAAAAACATGTGGTAAGATTTGGAAATGATTTGTAGGACTGTTATGATAACTGCTTTTGTTTGATAATATATATTTTCCCAGAAATAATTTTGATAAATTCTATTATTGTCATTTTGAGACCATTTTATGCCACATGTCACATGATGATAATATAATAGCATAATAATGCAAGGACACCCTTTCTAAGAGCATTGAGCTTTAATTCCTGAGAATATTTAAATATTGTTATTAGAATATAAAAAATAA
>NW_024694042.1:0-215 GCF_008729295.1 Plectropomus leopardus | reverse complement strand
GAGAGGAATTTGCAATATTCAGGCATGCAAACAAAATAATTCAAGACATTTTAATCTCCCCAATTGCCAATATGTTTAAGTGTCCTCAAAGCAAGAACTGAATTTATGCAAACAGCTGAGTGCGGCCACAGCTGGTCCTCCTGGTAAAAGCCGGCATCTTAAATATTCTTCATCACACTGTGCATATGTGATGAAGAAACCAAACAGCATCCAAC
>NW_024694041.1:0-239 GCF_008729295.1 Plectropomus leopardus | reverse complement strand
ATTCCCTCAAATAAAACGCCAGTTTTTATGCTGCTAACAGTTTGCCCTTAATGCAGCAGCAGACCTACTGGCGAATTTATATTTTGCTTTTAACAGACTGGGGGGCTCGACCAATCAGAACAGAGAACGAGATCAGCTATTTGCGCAGAGGCGGGACTTCTGAGCTAAGTGAAATAACTTCTCTTCAAAGATAAAACTTCGACTAATTCTGAGCAGGACGACAGGTAATGTTGGCAAGA
>NW_024694040.1:0-3765 GCF_008729295.1 Plectropomus leopardus | reverse complement strand
AAAGCCCAGAATGACACCCAGAAATAATACAAGTCCTGTTTTTCTGCTCTGATGGCTGTGGGATCAAAAATGTCAGTTTGTGCACAATTTCAGTGTGTGCTATTTAATGGTTAATGGCAACCCGCCTTCTGTTCTGGTGTCCTCTCCTTCCTCCTCCTCGTTCCTCTTTCTCCTCCTCTCCTTCCTCCTCCTCCTCCTCCTCTCTATGGGAGGTGTATCTGTGGTTTAGTGAGGGTGTATCAGGTGCTGCAGTGAGATTATACAGCACAGGCAGTAAAAAGTACACACAGTTAATACCCGGACCAACATTTACACACTAATTCCCAGCCGGTCTTCATCTCTTAATAATAAAGTTATTAAATACTCAGATTAAAGCGTAAACTGTGAATCCCAGCAGAGAGTCCTGATTAGAAACACAAACTGCAGCCTCTCTCTCTCTCTGATGTCTCCCCTTGTTTTGTTCCTTTGTTTTCTGCTCTGAAAGGTGATTTTGTGTTTGTGTCCTCCTCTCTGCAGCAGAATAACCTGCTTTTCTCCTCCTAATAAGCCTCTCATATCAAAATTGGATTTCAGTGCTTTTGCAGGGAAAGTTAATGAGTCCGTGATGTAGCCATCTGTTTGTGTGTGGCTCGGTAATGTAATGACTGTATGATGGGGAGGCCCGTGCTGTCTCCTGGTCCTGACAGCGTCTCGGGGGACTCGGCAGACCTGCACTCAGGCGCTCGGACCGACAAGATTTGTGACCCGTGTCGGCGGAGATAAGAGCTCGCTTTGCTTTTCTATTTTTGAAGCGTTTTTATGGCTCCAAATGAGATTTCGGTGAGAGTTGAGCTTGCCCCGGTTTGTAAAGCGTTATATTTGTGTCTCAATTCTGACGGCGTGACGGGACGCTTTGAGCACACAAACTGTTTGTGGCACACAGAAGTTATATTTTGTAGAGAAGTTTCAGTCATACGGAGAACACAAACTATAAATCTGTTCGGTGCTCAACAAATTTATTAATGTGTTTGCTGAACTCCACATAAACGCACTGCCCGTCCTCAAATCCCCACAGAAAAGTTCAGTTACAGCAAAAACAAATCAATGAGTCAGTGAATATGTAAATATTCATATAAAACTTTTGGGACAAGATGTTTCCTTCACCAGGCGGGTTTCCATTAACCCTCAAACTGCACAAATAGAATATAAAATACGCCTAATGGAAAAATGTCAATTTCGAAAAAGGTATTTACGCTGGCATGAGGTGGTTTTTCAGGCGATTCAAAACAGCCATATTAGTCTGAACTGCAACAGAAACCCTTTTCAGTCTTACCTAGGTCACATGACACTATGAGGTCGCATGACGCTGTGAGGTCACATGATGATGTGTCTCTGTGCTTGTCAGTATGAACTGGCTCCCTCATGATGCAGCAGGAGCTACGAGAGCTGTTATTGTATCACATAACTCTGAGAAAGTTTTTAACCCACAATTCCTCTGTGAAATCGTGGACTACATCTCCCAGAAATCCCTCGTATGTGGCCGTTCCCACGTTTAAGGGGCTCGCCTTTCCATTATGGCTCCATAACACGCCATACCGTTGGGCCGTCTGCGGGCTTACAATAACACCGTGCCCGGTCCTGTCCAGCTGCTTTTCATGCACACTCCAAACTTAGGAAAAAAAACACTGACTGAGCGGCGTCATTTTACAAGTTCGGAATTAGACCTGGCTGGGCGAAGGGATGAATTCTGGGATTTGTGAGCACCTGAATGCTCAAACAGCTGATCCAGTACACGCCGGAGAGTAAAAAGAGACCTCAAAAAGATTCTATTTCTATCTTATCTTAAAAGATGCAAACCACTCAAAGCAGCTCGTTACAGCAGAATTTTTACACAAAAGCAACCGAACACAGAGCAGCCTCCGCAGCACACTTTCACACAGGTGTTTCTTGTTTCTTTACCTGACACGTCTTCATCCACTCACTCCCACGCTGCTCCCAAGGTTAACGTCTGAGGTAAAAATGCAAACCTTGAAGTCAAACGGAGGCCGTGAGCGTGGCGTTTGAGCACAGTGTAACAGTGGAGGGATTTAGAGGGTTAATCCGTATGCAAGGGTGCACCGGGAACACGGAGCGTTTTAAGCCTTTCGATTCATGGGTTCCTTGAGTTGCTTCTGATTTTAATTAGAAGGACTTTTCAGAGGGAATTGTCGTTCTTTTGAGCTAGCAATGCATGATTGAAATTTAAAATAAGACAGAAGAAACACTGCAGGAGGAAGTTTTAAATCCACACATTCCTCGAGTAAATGAATTTAAAGATTCCCTCAGCGTTTGTCTCCTCACCTGGCCTGTTTATCCAATATCGTTTTCCACCTTTTGACACGTCCTACGACAAATCACAGAGTGTGTGCTCCTGTGTGAGCGCTGAGAGACTGTAAGCTATTTATACTGGAGTGTGATTGATTCTGTTCAATACAGGAGCGAAACAATTTGGAGCTGCACTGTGGAGGTACCTGTCACCCTCAGATAAGCATTTAAAAAAGGAGTGAGGCCGGGAGAAGAGAGGGAATAACACAGGAGAGCGAGAGGAGGAGAAATAATAAAGACAAATGTTGACACCGCTCATTAAGAGGTGGCATCATTCAGAGATCAACAAACGCTCTGAAGCTGCTACATGATGGATCGTTTTAATGGAGCTTCATATTTATGTTCTGACACGGTGGAAAACAGCTCAGTCTAATGTTTTTGGAAATATAATCATCAATTAAGCATGTGTAGCTTAGCTTAGCTTAGCATAAAAACGAGCCAGGGGAAATATTAGCTCAGCTCAAACAAAAACAAGATTTTTAAAAACTCACTAAAGATTCAAGCTCCACTGTGTCAGATTTAGAGGGATTTAGTGGCGTCTAGCTGTGAGGATTTCAGATTTCAACCAGCTGAAACTTCTCCTGGTTAGAATTCCTTCATTGTTGATTGTGCAGGAGGTTTTTAACCATTAGCCGAATTCTCCACAGAGGTCTCTCCTCTCCAAAACAAACACAACAGCATATTTAAACCATGAAAACACTCAATCAAGACGTGCCACATTACAAATCAGTGTTTCTGCAACGCTCTTTCACATGCTGAACAATCAGCCGCTTACCCAGCACCTGCCAATGTGTGCTCTCTTTTTCCCTAATAATTTAAGATCCAGACGCTCAGGAGGTTTTTACCAGGAGCCGTGTGATCCACAGAAGTCTCCTCATTAAAAACATGGAAATGTCCCCATGTCTTATACGTTTTATTGAAAAAAACTCGACTAGAAAATGTCCTGATGCTTTGTTAAACAAAATTACCGCACTCAAGAAACAAGGTTGGAAACATCACGAACTCTTGTTTAAAATACGATGAAACATCAAACTAACATGTCCGTCACGTGCAGCAAACGTCAGTGTTTAATTGTGATGCCGGGCTGGTTTGGAAACATCAGTGAGACGTAATCAGCCTGTTTGACAGAACAAACCATGATAAATCAATATAATTCAGTGCTGTGAAGGTAAACAAAAATATATGAGAGGCAGATAAACTGAGACACGTCGTAGTAAACAGCATCACTGTTGCTTGTTTGTGTTTGTTTTGTCATCCCGTCACTCGGTCACCGATCCTTCTGAGGGTAAACAGAAAGCACCCCAAACCTTCATGTGTCCTTGTTGTCATCGCAAGTTTGTTGCAGAAGTCTCATACACACACACACACACACACGCACACACACACACACACACACACACACACACACACACACACACACAC
>NW_024694039.1:0-806 GCF_008729295.1 Plectropomus leopardus | reverse complement strand
AATTATTATAATTATAAAGATTGTTTGTGGGAAATTTTTCCCAAGTTTTTTTATAATCCTCCCCTCTTTTTTAAAACTATTTTTTAGATAATTTTCTCGTGACATTTTTTTTTATTTCTTGCGATTTGTGTGACATCTCTTGCCTAGTTGATAATGACCTTTTTTCCTCGTGTCATGGAAAGAAAGAAAACCAATTTGCTCAGGTTTCAAAGGGTCAAGTCTCTTTCAAAAGGCTGAAAGCAGCACAGGAAAACAAATGTCGATCCAGGTTTCAAAGGTTTAATTCTCACTTTTATTTTTTGGCCTTTTTAATCTCATAGCAATTATTTTTTAGTTTTTTATCCTTTTTTTGCCCTGTTTTTTTAGATATATTATTGTTTTTATTATAAAGTACTTTGTGATTTTGTTTTGAAAGGTGCTATATAAAAAGTTATCACTGTTTCTATTCACTCTCACCACTCTATAGTGTTGTTTTTTGGCCACAGCAGCCAGCTGTTTTCAAAGGACACTACCTGCTCGATACCAAACAGCAGACAGATGCAGTTTGGGACTTTCTGGTGAACATTGTGAAGAATTTAGCTGCTAAAAAGCCTAAAACTTCCCTCAAAAAATTAATTAAGACCAAAAGCAGAGCTAAGAAAGAGAGGACGTTGGACTTAAAGTTTACCAGGTGGCTAGAAACACGACTTTAAATGAAAGTTTTGTAGCTCCATAACTGATGGACATGTAAATAAGCAACTGTTTGCTAACATGCATACAGACTCTCACTGGTCTCATCAGTGCCATTATCTGCAGAAGCAGGCAGC
>NW_024694038.1:0-344 GCF_008729295.1 Plectropomus leopardus | reverse complement strand
AAAAATTTAAAATGAAATGAAAATTAGCAAGAAAAGTAAAAAAAAAAAAACAACAACAAGGATAAAGGAAATTCCCAAAAAAACGCTAAAATACATATATATGTTCTCATTTTTTCTCTCTTTTAATAGACTAATTCCAGATTCCAGAAAATTGGGAAAATATGTGAAATTTGGGCACCAGGGATTAACCCTTGTGTTGGTAGCATCGACCCGTCGGCCCATTTTGGCATTGTTGTTGTTGGGGGTTTTTAAACTTATTTTATCATTTTATCATATTTATTTTTGTATTTATTTCTTCTTTGACCTTGAACTCTGGACTTTATATTATTAATATTTATACATAT
>NW_024694037.1:0-541 GCF_008729295.1 Plectropomus leopardus | reverse complement strand
ACCTCTGCCAAGAATATTTAAAATGCATGAATTCATAGTTTGTCATGTAGTTGCACAAATGCATGTTTTTACATATCTCTATCTATTTTTGTTATAGGCCTGTATTTTATTCCCTTTTTCTCCTTTTTGTACACCTACTCCAAGGATATTTTAGTATGTATATTCTGTCCTTGATATTCCATTGCTATATTTGTAATTCATTCCCATTATGATAATTATCTTATTGTATTTTATGTTTTTACTCTGTGCTCAGGTCTTGTAAAGGAGATCTTGATCTTAGTATGGCTTCCTGATTAACGAAAGTAAAGATAGATGACAAGTCACGTTTATGATTGTTTTTCTTCACTGAAAAGAACTTCAAAAGGGCTGGTGATTTTATCCATACATAAAAATATATAGTATATTAGAGTATTTTATCTGTATCACCTACATCTAATGGTTACAAGGTATTAAAGGTTGCAACTGTTAGGTAGTTTTATATTTTCCACCTACTCGTAGCTTTTGTATTTCATATTGAGAACCTTACTCTGAGCTAGTTCTA
>NW_024694036.1:0-360 GCF_008729295.1 Plectropomus leopardus | reverse complement strand
CTTCACATGAAGTACCCGGATGTTGTAATTTCACTTTTTGGAGGCTAAGAATTTTTGCTGGAAAACTTCCTTGGAGCCCAATTTATGGAATCTGGTCCTGGAAACAGAAAGGTGAATCTCTCCTTTTTCCTTTATTTCAGAAAAAAGCACACAGTAATCAGTGGCAAGAGGCAAATAACTGTTTGATCGCGTTTTGGTTGTGCCTTGAATCACACATTTGATATTTGTCAGTTTTTTGTCATAGTGCTATTAAGGTCTGTTGAAAATATGAAAGGTTTTTAATAACATTGTGTTATTGTTATTGCTCACTGTAAAGTCACAAGCTGATCTTACTTTTATAAAGAGAGGAAACTTTCCTTG
>NW_024694035.1:0-444 GCF_008729295.1 Plectropomus leopardus | reverse complement strand
ATATACTATATATATGTACTTTCAAGTTTTCTCTTTTCATTTTTTTTCCTCTTTGATAGAAGTTTTGAAGAGTCTATGTGGTCTGTGCCATTGGATCAGTCATCCCATAATGAGTTTTACAAAGTCTTGAAGAGTTTAGTTGCTTCCAAAGGGGTTTTGTCTTTTTTTTTATTTTTTTTAAATCTGCTTCCTTTCTGAGAACATTCACTGTTTGGATTTAAAGTGAATCCATGTGGCACAAAGGAGTCTGAAGTCACAAAAAATGAATTTGAAATTCCCCCTTTAACACTCGCTGCTTTCTGACCATGCTACATTGCTGGAAATAGTGATTCATTCGCTTTTACTTCACTTTGGGTGGACCGCAGCTAATCTTAAATTTTTACATTTACAGCATGTCCAGAAAGCGCTAAACCTTATTAAACACAAATGGAGTCTGGTTGACTG
>NW_024694034.1:0-340 GCF_008729295.1 Plectropomus leopardus | reverse complement strand
CATGACAAACTATGAATTCATGCATTTTAAATATTCTTGGCAGAGGTGTAAAATGGAAAAAAAAATAAGCATACATCTCATTATTTTGGCCTATCATCATATAATTGTTACTAAACTTATTTCTTTGCCTTAGACAACCTTTCCCTATAAAGTCAGAATTATGACTTGCTATCTCTTCCTTTTTCACAATTTTGCATTTACAATTAGGATATTTTTCATGACAAACCTTTTTTTCAATCAGCTTTTGGACCAGTAAAACAAAAGCCTTACATATAAAGGTATTTCCTCACACTGATTAAAAAGAAAAATCATATGGTGAAACAATGGTGCCATAGAGCAA
>NW_024694033.1:0-323 GCF_008729295.1 Plectropomus leopardus | reverse complement strand
TTTATATTAAATATAATAATTTTACATAGAATTCTACGGAAATGTTGCCCTAGTATTTATTTTTATTTTTTCAAAAATAATACTCTAAATCCACAAATTTCTTGCAGTTTGCAGGACATTTCTTGCCAATTTAGGCGTTGTTTTTTTTTTGGTTTTTTTTTTAAGAAATCAAAACCAGTTAATGACTGATATATAATGAATTATTTAGGCTCTCCTTGTTTAAAAGTATTTCTTGTTTACTACAGTTTTTTTTGTCTTCACTACAGAGAAGACATAGCTGCTGCAGGAAAATCAGCTAAAAAGGAAATCAGAAAGCCAGCAAA
>NW_024694032.1:0-483 GCF_008729295.1 Plectropomus leopardus | reverse complement strand
AAGACTAAACAGTTTTAATATTTCTTAAATAATCTCCTAATTACAGAGACAACATACACTCATTGGGTACATTTTAATACAATCCAGAATGCTGTACTAAATCATTTTAAGCTTCAAAGTTTCCTTCGTAATTCGATTTATATATCAGTATTTGAATGCACATCTCTGTATAAACCTGGTATTTCTACTCAGTTACAGGTAAAGACTAGGCTACGCTAATGTTATTCTTATATAATTTTTAGATTGGATGCCGGGGTGGCTGAGTTTGACTGAACATTACAGATTACTAGTCATAATTAGTGTTTTTGAGTCCTAAAGACAAAATTAAATGAGAAAAGATCCATATAATCATTTCCAAATACCCAACATGTTTTTATCTAAAGAAAAATTCTGCTTCAAACCATTATTGTTGGTGTTCAGCCTTTCAAAAACAATATTTTCACTGCCGTCAAAAACATTTTTGCTCTCCTGCTTGCTGTGCAC
>NW_024694031.1:0-353 GCF_008729295.1 Plectropomus leopardus | reverse complement strand
AAAAAAGACACATCATTATAAATGGCAAAACTGTGTATCATTACAACCATTTCCTCTTCATAGCTTGGAGCTTTGCAATGACAAGGATGAAATGCCATCTCGACTAGCTACCCACACACACACAAACACACAGACTCAAAGTATACTCACAGATACACAGTCACGACAACATTGGACACACTGTGTACACATACACGAATGCACGCACACACAAGTCTCAAATCAGCAGAACACACAGCCTTGGTTGCACACAGTCACTATGGTTTCCAACCACCTACGACAGGTTTTAGAGTACTTCTGAATTTGTTCGAGTCTAACACTTGGCAAAAATGGAAAAAGCACCTACATATCTA
>NW_024694030.1:0-935 GCF_008729295.1 Plectropomus leopardus | reverse complement strand
TAATTGAATGTAAATAGCATAATAATGAGTGTGTGGTAATGTTTTTAATATGAAAGTATTAAAGTGAAGGTCATATACAAAGCTATAATAAATTTCACTTTGAATTTGCCATGCTTGCACTCTGCAGGGTTAAATATTTGTATTTACAACACTGCTTGTACATGTAAAGTCAATAATAATGCAGACAAGTGAGATTGTAAATGAAAAAGACAGCTAAATTTTTTAAACAACAAACAAACAAATTGCCACCAACTACCAGCACATGATTTCTCTAATATCATAATAATAAAGCATCTGCTCTACCTGTGTGTGGATGTTAAGGTAAGCTTGCCTTTTACTAATATTATCCAGACAAATGTGAGAGCAGATACATATGAATTCTTACCCAAAGAAACCTAACAATTTACAGTTGTATCCAAAACGATATACAGGCATAATCACAAGCCATTCAAGTTTAACCTGAATTACTTTGAATTGGGATACCTCCTGTTAACAATTAATATTGCATGTATTACTGACTGTAACTGATGCTTTCCAAGCTAATAGAAAGTATTACTGTATTGCAAAGTATTCACGCTTACTCTGTCCTATCGATTAAAGGGAAAAAATTAATTAATTAAATTGGGGACCACGTTTAATAACAGCAAAAGTGTAACAAAAAAAACATCCGTTTACAAACACCCACACAACTCATGCAGTATAATTCAAGTCTCCTTTATACAGTTTTATGCTCAGTACTTCCCATTTTTGTTAAAACAATACTGTTTAAAACACTTCCACATCAAGTCTCGTGCACTGACAAATAGCTCGCCTGGGCAAGTGCAAGCGTTTGAACTTTGCTCAATGCAACGAATGAGCAGAGTTCAAACGCATGCGCTTTCCCAGGCATAGTACTCACAATGAAGTTTTAAATAGTACCATTTTGATAAAAAGTA
>NW_024694029.1:0-1286 GCF_008729295.1 Plectropomus leopardus | reverse complement strand
TACAGATTATAGCAGGTTGCAGGGCCGACATCAGGGCCCCATAATTAGGACTTAATGAAATATGAGCCTTTCAAACTTATTCTTGTTTAAAAGATGAGAACTCTCTCATCCCGATCTCTCTCCCCCACTTCTCGGCTTGTGCATAGGAGGCAGTTTATCAAACCAACTGGCTGGAAAAAACATGAAGAAGTAAAACAAAGAAAGAAAGATGGATTACACTGTACAAGCACAAAAAGTTTCTCTCCCATGAGTTCATTACTCTTGCGAATCTCTCTAATGGAACAAGCTGAATCCTCTAAACAGCTGTAGTAATAATGCAGATGGATGGTTTGCATGCTGGGGCACACACACACACACACACACACACACACACATCTCATTAGTTGACTTTGTATTTGGTTATACGTATGCACTAAATGGTGAATAAATTGTTTAAAAAAAGGTCATGCAACTTAGACTTATTATCAAGAGCGGCGCCTCCAGCTGCATATCTGGATAATATTAGAAGCTTCACTGCTTTTATGCCACACTGTGCTAAAACCACACAGATGAACCATCAGTCTACAACGCTTGACAGTGTTGACCTGTGGTTTTGACAAGTCGACAGCAAAAATACATTCTATATGAGGGTGACTTGCAAATAACATAACTGATTTAAAAAAACACAAACCCTGGCATCTGTGTGTTTGTGCATGAGGGCTCATCCCTCTGCTCTCTCTTCCCAGTCCTCAGCTGGCCCTCTCTCCCTTCTTAAATGAACACTGAGCTCATGGACGTAATTTGATCTCCCCTGTTAACAAGGCCTCATTAGGACCCTGTGCTTCATTTTCTTAATGAACTGATCAATTTAAATGGAATGGAAAGTCAGGAGCAGGAGTTTAAACACAATGGCACGAGTCCCAGCTGGTGTGAAGTGTATGCAGAGGGGCCCACTCAGCATCCTCTTTTTTTCTGTCCTTTTATCAACATTTGGAGGCATTAAAAAGTTTGTAAAAGGTTGAAGGAAAGCTGAATGTAGACTTCTTTGCTGTTGTTTGGCTGTGGATTGGTTGTGGAATGGTTGACTTACTAATGTTTGTTCATTAAATATATAAACATAGATATGTTAATTTATAACAAAAAAATGTCTGTTAAACTACCTAATGGTGCATTATGTTCCATTTGTAGGAAAAATGCAGTATAAATATATTTGATACACAATATGCATCAATTATAACCAATAACCAATATACAAGGACAGCACACACACACACACACACACACACACACACACACACACACACACA
>NW_024694028.1:0-260 GCF_008729295.1 Plectropomus leopardus | reverse complement strand
TCCCATTAACTTTAGAAGGCTTGTTTCCAGTAAATGTTTTGTTCCTTACAATCATTTTAGTGCTTTACATTAAAGTAGCACTGTCTTAAGATTTGGGGGAATTTTAGTGGCATCTAGCACTGAGGACTGGAGAAAGCAACCAGCTGAAATTTCTCCCTGTTAGAATCCCTTTAGTGTTCATTGTTCAGGAGTTTTTTTTTTTTACTAGGGGGGGGAATTATCCACAGAGATCTCTTCCCCTCCAAAACAAACAGACCAGA
>NW_024694027.1:0-519 GCF_008729295.1 Plectropomus leopardus | reverse complement strand
TAGGTATTTTTCTAAATGAACTTATCAGGATTTTAATTAAACTCTGAGCTGAGAACATCTTGGCGAAAGGCACACCAACTGTTTTTGTATGGCTGAATCTGACCTCTGAGTTACACAGTGGTGCTGACAGTGTTTCCTTAATGTCATGAGAGATAGAAAGATAGGCAGTTAAAAATATCAACCTCCAGTCTGTCAGAAAAAATCAGAGATAGATGGGGTAGTGAGGAGAAAGGTTGTGAAATATCAGACTAAAATAGATAGAAGGGTAGATGTCACAATGACAAGGGAGTGTCGGCGTGTCCTTTTTCCTTTCTGGGTTTTCTCTCAGATCACAGTGAGCTGCTGTGTTGGCCAGCTTTTTTAGACAAGGGGTCTATTATGGTGATTTAGTTTTAATTAGTGCTGTTCATGCAGTAGTTAAACAGTGGGTTCAAAGGATAAGCTCAGACAGACCACAGCAAGAGGTTTCTTTAGTTAACCCAGCCACAGGCTTAGAAATGTCCAGTCAAATCTTTGTTG
>NW_024694026.1:0-366 GCF_008729295.1 Plectropomus leopardus | reverse complement strand
CAGACAATAGCAATAAAATGATAATAATAATATTGCAGGAAAGAAGACTGAATAAACAATGTAGTGGAAACACAAAGACCAGTTTAAATGACAAAAAGATAATTATATATAAAAGCAACACACACAGTGAGTTAAAAGCGAGAGAATAAAAATGAGTTATTCTTGTCTTTATTGTGAATTTAATGTTACTGGATATATCATACTTACCACTTGTTAAAAAAACATAATAAACAAAGTTACAAAAAACACATATGGCCGTTGCTGTTAAATTATACAAAAAAGACTGTTAATCAAAGTTTTATCCATAAAACACCAGTCATTTTTTGATGATTTATTGCAAGAAAATAATAATTATGTACAAAGCAG
>NW_024694025.1:0-446 GCF_008729295.1 Plectropomus leopardus | reverse complement strand
TCATTAATTAATCTCCCAGCTTCTTCTTCATTAAAGAATCAAGCTGTTACCATCAACTTGTAAACTTGCAAAATGGCACATATGGCTAACATATTGATTTATTGAGGTGTACATTTAACAACAGCAAAACTATATTAGAACATCCATTTGCAAACTCTCACACAAGTTGCACATAATAGCCTGTAAAAATAATGGACATACTGTAGCTACAGTAATGTGACCAATTGGTTTATAGACTCCTGTTTTGAAGCCTCAAATTCAGCATTTCAGCCATCGCCATCTTGTTGTTTTTCTTTAAACCAGAAGTGGCCATATTTGGGTGAGAGGCTGGCGCTGTGGAGGAGCGAGGGACGGATCTGACTAACAAAGCCGAGGACACGATCGGCAGACAGCCTGTCACTCAAAGCCACCCGCCCTTATTTATGAATAATTTAAAGCCTCAACTC
>NW_024694024.1:0-327 GCF_008729295.1 Plectropomus leopardus | reverse complement strand
TTTTTTTTTTTTTTCACAAAATTTGTATACATGCATAATTTTAAATATTGAATTATAGTAATTATAATTTAATTAAGTAATACAGTTTTTCTGACATTTTTCTCTTTTTTTGTATACCCCTCCACTCTTTTTGTGTCCACTAAGGTTGTGGTCATTTTCTTCTACTCAAGTTTCCCTTGGGTTTTCTTTTTTTTTTTTTCAAAGAAATTAATCCAATTTGCTCAGGTTTCAAAGGGTTAATAAAAACCTAATGTTTAAATTGTTTGAACTGGAAATGTATTATTTTAACACAACAAGTAAGATACATTTTAAACAGACATATTTAAA
>NW_024694023.1:0-786 GCF_008729295.1 Plectropomus leopardus | reverse complement strand
ATTTTAATGCATTTTTAAAGCATTTTGGATTTGCCTTTGAGTATGAAGAATCCATAATAATAATAATACAACAATAATAAAATAAAGCAAAAGAAAGTAGCACACCAACAAAATATAATAATACAGTAACTTGAGGGTGAGATTAAAGATGTTATAACACTTGTCCTTAGATGACCACAAAAATATTTAATATCAGAAAGCAAAACAGGATCACAGCACAAATCCTGGCACCTCACAAATCCTGGCACCTCTTTGACTGACATGAATTTCAAGGTGTATGAGGAAGAGTTTTTTTAATGGATTCCTGAATCCAAAAAAAAAAAAAGAGAGAGAGAGAGAGCGAGAGAGACTGTTAACTTCCTCCGTCACGGGTTCATGTTTGGGTTATTCTCAGGTTCCACCCTTGTTTGCTTAAATGTCACATTGTCACAGCCAGCAGCAGGTGACTGACGCTTTCACTGCATATCATCACACTGCAATTTCCCCTGATAATTACTGCACTCAGAGCCATGCCTGTGACCCTGCAGGCCTGTCCTAACTGGCTGCACTTAATCGTACAAATACTAATAAAGTGCTTTTTGCATTCCCCTGGGAGGTATACAGTGCTGCTTTTATGTGAGCTGTGTTTATGTAATAGGAATGAATCCAGATAATCCCATGAAATAGCATTAGAGTCAGAGAGCACACACACAAACACTGCTGAACAAACACACTCGACTGAATCCAGCGTTAGGCAGAAATACAGAGTGTGCCTAATGTGCTTTTTACAGTAAATCAACAAAACAC
>NW_024694022.1:0-278 GCF_008729295.1 Plectropomus leopardus | reverse complement strand
AACAGTCCTTAATTTAGAGGTGATTATTCACAGAGGAAAACATACTTATACTGTATATTATATTCAGTTTTAGCCAACATATCCCCCTAAATCATACACAGCGATCTTTTAAGTACAAGTACATTATTTTTGTAGTGTGGCATTGCTACTTTTAAGTAAAGGATCTGAATACTTCATCTGCCACTGAGTATGTATCTAATGTACCTCTAATTTGTTACACAAACACTTAAGTATTTCATACACGATGTTATTTGTCTGTGACATCAAAACATTTTTTT
>NW_024694021.1:0-354 GCF_008729295.1 Plectropomus leopardus | reverse complement strand
TTCCCTTTTTCTTCTCCCTCTACTAATTCGCATCCCCCCCCCGCTCCTTCTTTTAGTGTGAGACAAATTCCTCACACCCATCACTTCAACCTCACACCTCCTGACAAACTACATTATGTCCGCGCTGCCTCGCCCAGTGTAGTGCCTAACTCTACCAACCCCCCTGCACACAGACACAAGGGTGCAACTCTCAGAAAACAGACAGCTGACAGCAGGGACGCTCACAGTGGAAGGTGACAAAGTGGCCTGAAAACAAAATCACCTGTGAAACCATCAGGATGAAGATGTCATATCCAACGACCGGGGGGGGGGGGGGCAGGCATCATGAATGAAATTTGCTGTCACAATTTCAAA
>NW_024694020.1:0-349 GCF_008729295.1 Plectropomus leopardus | reverse complement strand
TTCCCTTTTTCTTCTCCCTCTACTAATTCGCATCCCCCCCCCGCTCCTTCTTTTAGTGTGAGACAAATTCCTCACACCCATCACTTCAACCTCACACCTCCTGACAAACTACATTATGTCCGCGCTGCCTCGCCCAGTGTAGTGCCTAACTCTACCAACCCCCCTGCACACAGACACAAGGGTCCAACTCTCAGAAAACAGACAGCTGACAGCAGGGACGCTCACAGTGGAAGGTGACAAAGTGGCCTGAAAACAAAATCACCTCTGAAACCATCAGGATGAAGATGTCATATCCAACGACCGGGGGGGGGGGGGTGTCATGAATGAAATTTGCTGTCACAATTTCAAA
>NW_024694019.1:0-491 GCF_008729295.1 Plectropomus leopardus | reverse complement strand
AAAAATAAATGAAATTATATAAAATAAAAATAGAAAAAAACACACCAAAGCTCAAAATTATATCGTATTTAAAAAAACAACAACATTAAAATAAAAAAGAAAAAATTAAAAAAAGAAAAACAACAAATCGACTGATTGATTAATCAACTAACTGTTGTAGATGTACTTGTAAAAACTGTTTGCTATCTTAGTTTATACAAAACATCGTATATTATAAACTATTCTTGTGTTTTTTATGCAAAAATCTTTATTTGTTAAGTAAATTAAGCATTCAGATACAAGTACCTCAAATTAATTTTTAAATACAATACTTGAGTAAATGTACTTAGTATTTATATTTACTATATATTTTTAATTTACAAGTGTCATGCTAATGTCTCTGCACTTTTATTTTTTTCAATTACATTTTGTGGTTTTAAAATAACCTTTAACACCCAACCATGCATAAAAGGTTTTCACATTGCTAAGAGATTTTTGAAGAAGAATTGAAA
>NW_024694018.1:0-2391 GCF_008729295.1 Plectropomus leopardus | reverse complement strand
AAAACTAAGAGACTGTACATATCTACATATATACATGTGTAAAATGCAGAACAGCATCTGAATAAATATAAATAGAAATAAAGTCAGCAGTGCAGAGTGACATGGAGCTAAGACTGGAGTTTAAAGCGCAGACAGAGGTGAGTTATTGTACAGGTGGATGGCTTGTGGCAGGAAAGATTTCCTGTATCTGTCCTTTCGACAGCAAAGCTGAATCAGTCTGTTGGAGAAGGTGCTCCGCTGTCGGTCCAGTGTGCGGTGGAGGGGGTGCTCAGCATTGTTCATGATGGCGAGCAGTTTTTTTAAGTGTCCTCCTCTCCACCACCGTCTCCGCGGTCTCCAGCCTGAAACCCACCACAGAGCCAGCTTTCTTAATGATTTTATTAAGTCTGTTGGTGTCACTGGCTCTGATGCTGCTACCCCAACAAACAGCAGCGAAGAAGATGGCACTGGAGACAACAACCACAAATGCTTGTGATATGTTAGAATACCAACATATATCAATTTGTGACCATGGAATTAGTATTATTACCAGTACTACTATTATATCAACGCATATTTACCAATACAAAAAAAAATAAAATCATATTGACATAATTTCTTTCACCAGTTATATAATGATCTAACATTAAATATATGGTATTGACAACAGTGAATAGTCATCCTTTTTTTCATAAAAAATGTTAATTAATCTCTTAGCATCACTACCAAAAAAAGGCCAACTCAACGATTGGCCATCCACCAATGTTTTTCACCTTATACATAATGGATAACATCAAATGTGTTTTAAATAACAATGAATGATCAGAAGTTCATTTTAATGTAATTAGCAAATAGTCAATTTTAATGTAATTAGCTTAACTTCACTACCTTTACCATAAAAAGTCAAATGAACCGTTTGGTAGAGCATACTCTAGGAGGCGGACTGCAGATGTACTATGTAAACACACGTTGATATCCTGTACATTTTTTAGCCTAACTGAGTGGTAGAGATGGCTCAGTCAGGTTGATTTGAATTCAACACATTTTTCATTAAGATAAAGTGACTCAAAATGTGCTCTACTGAACGGTTGAGCAGGAAGTTAAAGGGTTGAAACCTGCATTTTTTTGAATGTAACTTTTTATTGAAATAATAACCTTTCTCTCTCTGTTTAGATCTATGTGCAGGTAACAGCCTCAGTGCTCGAGAGCCTGATTGCCAAACGGACTGAATACTGGGAGAACTGCAACACAACTCTGGAAACCAGTGCTCTCTCAGAAACTGGTGAGCCTCCTGTCAGCTGTTCTTATGTTAATTATCTCAGTTATTATTTTCCTTGTGACAACTAGATTATTGCTCTTTCACAGGAATCTACTGTAAAGGAACTTTTGACACATTTTTGTGTTGGCCCCATTCATCTCCTGGAAACGTGTCCGTCCCCTGCCCTTCTTACTTACCATGGATCAGTGAGGGTAACGTTAACTTTTACCACTTAAAAACAACTAATGTATGACTTACCAAGGATCAGCAAGGGTCACACCATATTTTACCACTCAAAGAGTCACTAAACCCCCGAATTTTGGCTTGAATGTTTGAATGTGAAAAAAGGCTCAAAAACGTGCTGGGCTGGGAGGGCAGCTAAAATGAACGCAGTCACCCCGTTGTGCTGCCTCTTGATCCACAGCACCTCCCTACGCCCCAAACACAAAGTAGTCAGTTGGTTAAAGGGCAACGATGGGGCACCGTCAAAAATCAAGAAATTATTACTCTCCTCATCTGTCTGTATTGACAAAAAGAAAACATTCTGATATCAGTTTGTCTTAAATATCCTGCAGACGGCTCCAGGAGGGCACACCGAGAATGTTTAGAAAATGGGAGATGGCGACGGAGAGAGAATTCCTCAGAGCCGTGGAGGGATGACTCCGAATGTAAGGAGGACCATTACTTCAAAGACAAGGTGATTATGAGGGGGACAGTTTCTGCTACCACTTACTGTTGCCCTCCCTTTATTGGAAGCATCTGAAGAGGTGTTGTCTACTTGTGTATGTGTGTGTGTCCAGGAGGATGAAATGCTTCGCCACACGGCCCTCAGGCTCATCTCTGTCATTGGCTATTCCCTGTCCCTGACCTCGCTCACCCTGGCTACGCTCCTGATGGCCATGTTGAGGTCAGTGGAGGGGAACATGGGACTTCTGGTGGTTATGGAACATTTTCTGTGGAGAAAGAACAAATAACAAAGCCCTGGTCCTGATATCTCACAGTGATGGTAACATGATACACCAAAGTTTTTACTGAGATCTGAGAACAAAACAACAACATTACCTGTGACCGCTGTAGCCATATAGACCACGTATGCACGCACACGCCGCACACACACACACACACACACACACACACACACACACACACACACA
>NW_024694016.1:0-613 GCF_008729295.1 Plectropomus leopardus | reverse complement strand
GCGCAACACGGGGTGATTAATCGACAATAATCATTTTTTAACTTTTCCTTTTTAAAAAAACAGACGAAATCAATACCTTTAAAGGATCTTTATTCGTTTTCTTACAAAACAGCCAATAAACAATGCTTTAATAAGAAATAACATCGATTACACAGTGATTAAGATATATACAGCAAGAAATATGCGACAATATAAAACAACCAAATAAATAAATACTCGTACAGAGGTTTAAGTGTGTATGTAGTACCTGAACATGACGGCATTTACAGTAAAAACTCACTGAATGAAATAGCTGCGTGTTGCATCCTGATTATGGACCATGAGTTTATGTTTCATGTGAGACGGCTTTGGTCAAAATGTGGTGTGAAGTTTTCGTGACACACTGCGGGTTTCCTGTTGTTGATGCTCCGTGCGGACGACTTTGTGTCACCTGAAGGTCGATCAGGGCTGACTGAACTCCAGCTGTGTTTGTCGGTCTTAACCTCGGGAAATAGGGAGCTGAAAAAGAAAAAAGGTTTTATTATGAAAATTCAAGAGTTAAGAGTGCGAGGCAGAAATTAAAGATGTGAAACATATATAGAGATTTTTTTTTTAATCGGACAGATAATGTTTT
>NW_024694015.1:0-206 GCF_008729295.1 Plectropomus leopardus | reverse complement strand
TACTGTATATTACATTTATTGTTAATGCAGCTGCATCAAAGCTAGGAAGTGTAACACTTCCTACTATTTTGATGTCAAAGTTATTTTCATTCAAATGACTTTAGTAGCCAGTAGAATGTCTACAGCATGCAGCCTTTGACATCTCTTACCAACGACAGCTTCTTCAGCCTCCACACTTTTCTTTTTGAGGCGTTTTCCTTTTTTCC
>NW_024694014.1:0-245 GCF_008729295.1 Plectropomus leopardus | reverse complement strand
TTAGTTCCAGTATTAGTTTTTCTTTTTTTCTGTAAATTGTGATATGGCTGGTATTTATAAGGGGCAAGATTCAAGTTCAGAATAGGTATTACAATACAAACATAACCTTGTGAAAGCAATTGACTCCCGGTCTCATAAAACATATGCACCAATGCCTCCTGGTGTTTCCTGTTTATTTTTATTTTAATCAGTTTTGTGAGTACATGGGTTAGTATTTGAATTTTTGTATTTATTTTATTTGGTTT
>NW_024694013.1:0-278 GCF_008729295.1 Plectropomus leopardus | reverse complement strand
TGTGTCCATGTATGTTAAAAACATTCTTGTAATAAAAAAATAATGAAACAAATGCCTTGCCAAGGGATTGTTTGTCCCTGTCCTAAGTTTGAGCAGATATAATTCAAGCATTCAATATTTAAGGATTATAACTCTTTGTGATTAGATTAGTGATGACATGCTCCTGCAGAATAGAGCTCAGTATCTTAAGCACTTAGCACTTAAAACATCATACCACAAACATAAAGTGTCTTAGATGCTAGATTTATAAACTGCTATACAGCCTGGCTGTTTATGGA
>NW_024694012.1:0-554 GCF_008729295.1 Plectropomus leopardus | reverse complement strand
AGTCTTTCTCAGCAGCAGCTTTGAAGTTATTTATCATCATGAACTGCTTCAAACATCAGTGTTGCTGGGAGTCAATCAGCCCCAAAATCATGTCACACTCATCCCGTGATATTTAAAACTATTTAAACAGACACCATTTTTCAGAAATGCAATATCGGGTTAGGGGAGTCACAAGTTGAAGGCTAAAATATCATTTTAACTAAATACTTGAAAGCCAAGCATCAAGTATGCTGTAAAAATAGAGACCTAATTCATCAGACTTTTTTTTCTGAAATAATGATTGACAAAAAATAATTATTCTTATTATTTGATGACTCTTTAAAATTTCAAAGTAAAGCTGTATATTTGCAGCCTCAGTGCATTCATGCAAACCCGTGCACCAGTTGTATTTGTGTGATTCAGCAGGAGGCAGCTATGAAATGAAGACAGTATTTGCAGAGTCAACAGACCTGCTCATTAAATCAGCTGTCGCCTAATTAACAGTGTGTACACCACAGTGGCGTTTTATTCTGGGAGTCGTGGAAATGGTTTGAAATTGTGTTATTTACATGGAA
>NW_024694011.1:0-462 GCF_008729295.1 Plectropomus leopardus | reverse complement strand
TTGCATTACGTACAATGGAAAATAAAATCCACTGAGATATTATTAACAAAAATAAAGCCAAAAATATTGTGTATAAAATTAAGAAAAATACATTTTAAAGAGGTGCAGCAGTGTGAAGCAAAATGCAAGTCAGAGCTAATTAAAGGCTAAAGTGAAGAGATACGTTTTTTGTTTTATTTTAAATATATTTAGCAAATAAAATCTTTCTAACTTAACACAAATCTGGAAGACACTTCCCCACACAACTATTTAAGCAATCATTTAGTCCGCACATCGTCTGCACACAAACCATCAACTCAACGCGTCACTGTGAGACTGAACTTTTATTTCTCTCTCTCTACAGCTCTCTCTCCATCACAGATTTCCTCAAAGTTTGAGGAAGTGTTTGCTGATAGCTGCCAGTTTGCAAATGAACACAGCACTTGCACAACACGACCTTCGACCTTTTCAGAATAGCTAAAA
>NW_024694010.1:0-833 GCF_008729295.1 Plectropomus leopardus | reverse complement strand
CCAAAGAGGCTAAACATTATTTAAAACACAGTTTCAGATTAGTGAAAACTTTCTACTATTTGATCTGGACCTGGTTTGTAGTCAATATATAAAAACTGAACAAAATCATCCATTAATTTCGTTTTCACACATAAAAACAAGGTTTCACAAGTCTGAAACTGTGTTTTAAATAGTTTTAGGCATTTCTAGGTTCAGATTTGACTTATCTTAAGTGTAAAGTCTTGATTTGGTTTAATGTGATCTACAAGTGAAGAACAGGGAAATCTTACTTTACATTGTTAAAGTGTGTTTCGGATATCATCGGGGCTTTCTCTAACTTGCTTTCACAAAACAAAAAGGTTAAAAAAAACCCAGAATATGTCGCTGAAGCAAAATTAGTTTCTTCGCCCTTAACTCTCCACTTAACTGCTGACTCGGTAGTGATGAATCGGAAGCTGACTTCAGCGTCGTCTTTGCTAACAGGTAGCAACATAGCCCTTCATGCGCTAGCTAGCACAGAGCGGTGCCGGGTGGCAGAGAGCGACCTACCTCAATATCGTATCCACAACACAACTGACGGTCATCGGCGTTGAAATTGTCCTCACAGCGTTAATCCGTCTTCGCATATGTAAACGGGAATACATGTACACTACCCTTAAATGCCAGGCAGATAAGCTACCCAGTAAGTGAATATCAATGTTGCGATTTGAGGGCTCGCTTACAAACAAGCGGCGCAGTTGCTACATATTGACGAAGAAACGGGTTTTTCCGAAAGCGCCTGCGCCAGTGAAGAATGACCTCATAACCACAACACACACATACATACGTACATAAATCACTTTGAAGCAGCTTCA
>NW_024694009.1:0-672 GCF_008729295.1 Plectropomus leopardus | reverse complement strand
TACAAGGACAATTAAGATATTTATTCATTATTCATTCATTCATTCATTTAACCGCCAACTTAAACTGTTCATACGTCACATTCACTCACTGAGGGCAAACAAAGTGATAGTTTTTCATTTGAACAGGATGCCATTTTATTAGGACATTTTAAGAGTAACTGCAGCAGTTTTAGCTAGTTTTTAAAGTTGTTTCCCTTTTGCCCGGTGCACGGTGAAAAATATTTTAAAACTGTAACTTTCTCATAGCAGCCACATTTCAGTCGTCTCGTGTCAGAGACAATTTTAAAACAACTGAAAAATACAGCAGTGTTTTCCAAAATAGCTCCATCTGTAGCCTTAGGGTCACTCTTCTGTCATATTTTTTAACAGTTTTAAGAAACTTTCAAATAAGAGCAAATACTGATTGAGCTCTAAACTCACTTCGTGAGTTCATAACCCCAAACATTAAGAGCACTGACATTTATCACCCTATAAACATCATCCAATCTGTCAAAACCAACAACTCTGCAGGAAAATATCTGGTATCACAGCAGAAACAACAAAAAAAATGCTGTTAAGAACTCCAAACATGTTTAACATGTTAATAAGTAATAAGTTAACGTTTTCATTTCGGCAAAAAAAAATTGTTTTCTCCAAAAATGACCCATTTTCTTTTACTTGCATTACTTTTCA
>NW_024694008.1:0-741 GCF_008729295.1 Plectropomus leopardus | reverse complement strand
GAAAAGTTAAAAAATGATTATTGTCGATTAATCACCCCGTGTTGCGCTGAATTTGCAAAGAAAAGTTTGTGTTTCTAACATGCCTCCAGTGAACAAAAAATTGAGAAAATTCTGGATAAGTTGAAATCATATGGTTTCACATTTAACTGAACTGTATCAAAACGTCTGTTTTCAAACTTAAAAAGTACTATTACAAAAGTAGTTCCCAAACAGACCGTCCTTTCTGACAGGGAACTTAACCCTTTGAAATCAGGGCTAATTGGTTTGAATTCTTAGGGAAAAAAAATGGGAAGAAGGCAATGAGCAACTTAAAAAGTAAGAAATTAGTAAAAAAAAAAAAAAAAAAAAAAAAGTTACAAGAAAATAACCTGAAAATAAGCAAAAAAGAAAAAGTAAAAAATAAAAGTAAACAAGAAAATTACCCCAAAAAGGTGCTGATTTAAAAAAAATATGTAAAAATGCAACACTAGTTATTATAAATATAGTTTTCTCTATAAAAAATGTTTACCTAGTTTTTGATGTTTTTTGCCCTTTTTTGCTCAACCAGGACTAGAAACAGTTTTTTTGTTTGTTGCACCAAATTTTATGTTTTGGCAGAATAATTTTGAACGTCAACACATCATCTGACATTTTAGCTTTCTTCATGTATGAGACATATTTTGGTAACTTACCTTTTTATCTGCACAGTTCGAAGTACTGCGTCCGTCTCCATGTTCCCATAATCCCTTGTTAACAGCTGTT
>NW_024694007.1:0-550 GCF_008729295.1 Plectropomus leopardus | reverse complement strand
AACGTTAGCTGATGTTAGCGGCTGTCATTACATTAGCGGCTAACGTTCGCTGATGTTAGCGGCTGTCATTACATTAGCGGCTAACGTTCGCTGATGTTAGCGGCTAACTACATTGGCGGCTAACGTTCAGTTAGCGGCTAACGTTAGCAGCTAAAGTTAACCGCTGACGTTACGTTAGCAGCTAACGTTAGCGGCGGCTAAAGTTAGTTAGCGGCTAACGTTATGTTAGCAGCTGACGTTAGCTTATGTTAGCGGCTGCTAGCTGCCGGTACGCTGAAGACCAACTCACCGGTAAGAAGCTTCTCCCCGCGGGCTCCGGGGGTCCGCGGAGAGGAGCCGGTGGTCTGCTGCCGTTCTCTGTGGAGGGTTTTTCTTCTTCTCTGTTTACTTGAACTTCTGCCCAGTCACGTGATCACTTATCAGGTGCGCTGCTCCTTCTTCTTCTACGATCCAACAACCGCGCTCACTGCCGCCTCCTGGAGGCTGCACCTATAATTTTTATTTTTTATTTTTTTAATTGATAACGTTTAAAGTCTCTAAAGAATCATAA
>NW_024694006.1:0-1182 GCF_008729295.1 Plectropomus leopardus | reverse complement strand
AATACCCTCTGAACCCTAAAACCTACTTAAAAAGCAAGTTTTCCTAAAATTTAAACAAAAAGCCAAAACAACACCATTTATAATATCCACAAAATCTAAAAAAAATTAAAAAAAAATAAAAAAAATTAAAATTTCAAATTCAAAGACAGTCCTTGCACACATCATGCATAGCGAACACTACCATCAGGAAACAACCAAATTGAGGCATAAAATGGTGATATTTAATAGAAATCGCTTAATAAATTAATGATGATTTATTAATTCTGTGCTCTTCCATGTATGAAATATATGGTTATTGACAGATGTGGTCATTTAGGGTGTAGGTAGGGTCATGCATTTTCTCCAAATCACTTAGGAAGGCTCAAAGAAAAATATTAGTAGCTTAAGTATTTTTTTAAAAAATCGCAATTTCATTATTTTCGATCGTTCAGATGTGGTATCTAAACCCCGGGCCAGAGAGCAAATAAGCAGATTTCCCACAATATTAATTAATTCCTTTAAAAGGATCATCAGAATATTATGATTTAATTATTACTCAATTTGGGAATAAGAAGATCCAGTGCTGTCTTTTTAATTTTTTTTAAGAAGAGACGATTTTGTGGTGCCTAAAAGATGTTTCATTTTAATTCTTATTTACAACACACGTTTTTTTTGTTGTTGTTGTTGTTCACCATTTAACATAAATGCAGCCATGACAACTGTTATTTATAAGCTGTTGATGTCTGACAAAAAGTCGTTATGGAGCAAAGCTTAAGAAATATTGAGTTGTACCTTAACATAATATTTTCAAACAGTATAATATATGGACATGGCATTGCAGTTCGCCAGTTGTCTTTTTGTGGGGGAGTCAAATTCACAGTAATGATTCACAGATGTTGCAAAACACAAACCTTTACTTGGACATTACCGTTCTTTAAGACTGGCGGGGTGAAGAACATAAAGCCAGTAGAGTGTCAGTGGAAACGTCAGGCAATTCTTACATGTAATTTGATGAGTAAATGAACCCATTGATTCATCCCTCTTTCCAAGTACTGTATGTAGATGTTTCTTATTAGTGACACGACAGAAAATGATCACAAAATGATCTCACTCACTCACACAGTCACTCTCTCTCTCTCTCTCTCACACACACACTCACACACACACACACACACACACACACACACACACACACACACACAC
>NW_024694005.1:0-412 GCF_008729295.1 Plectropomus leopardus | reverse complement strand
TAGCAAAGATTGTTGAGCTTGACAACAATTTGGGATAATAATTGTAAAAGATAATTCTGGATATTTTCAGCCAATTTCCGTTTTATTTTTTACCAATGTTACTATTTCTGCTTGCCAGTGCTGGTGCTGTTGCAACCCAATCTCAAGTGTAAATATTGTAATTTACATTTCTGCAAATAGCAAATAGGTTGCAATTGTATGTTATTATGTAGCTGATTGTTAAAACTTGAAAAGATCATGTTTTGGCTGAAAATACTTGGTTCTGGTGGCACAATTCAAGCAGGAGGTGTGGTGTCTCCGTAAAAAACAACCACTTTTTGGGGCATTACCCATCTGGAAATGCAGTGATGTCTCAGTAAAATAAAAAACCCCTAACGCCACTGCCGTCCGCAGTGGAAAAACAGCAACAGGT
>NW_024694004.1:0-326 GCF_008729295.1 Plectropomus leopardus | reverse complement strand
ATCAAAATAAATCCAGCTGATTCTTTTCCGCATATCTCTGGTTTCAGAGCAGACACAAACCGCTAACTGCTATTGCCATATGACCGAAATGTGACCCAAAAAAAAAACAACTACAGGCTTACAAAGGCGAGACCTGAGCGTAGGGCACGCGACCATGGAACGCGACTTCATTTTAGGCCACAGCTAACTTCCTGTTTATATCATCCAAAGCATGATGGGAAATGTACTGCCCAAACCAAAGTCTTTCCAAATTAAATAATTATTTCCAAAACATTATTATTATTATTATTGTTAATAGTAGTAGTAGTAGTAGTAGTATTACTATT
>NW_024694003.1:0-309 GCF_008729295.1 Plectropomus leopardus | reverse complement strand
ATATATAAAAACATATCCCTGAAATCACATTTACTTTTCTATGCAGAAGTTCTTCAAATTTTTATTGGTGGCTTTTCTCCAGTCTTGGGTATATGCCAAATCTTTGCACACAGCTTAAAACCTCAACTTATATAGTGTTTAAGGGGCATTACCTATGCTAAGAGGTGACTTATGATCAAGAAGGATCCATGACTGAGCACACCTGGGCTGGGTAAGAGCAGACTTGAATGGTTAAGAACATATGGTGTATCTGGAGTTGACTTTTCTTACCTTTTTCTTACCAGAAAATTAAGAGAAAATGTGTTTAAG
>NW_024694002.1:0-502 GCF_008729295.1 Plectropomus leopardus | reverse complement strand
TTTTATGAGTCTTTAAAAAACAAGTGGCTACATGAGACTACACATCGTGCTATGCCGAACACGGTTTCACAGCCTTAATGAGGCAACGTAAAATCATGCGACTGCGGCGTGGTTTGTTTATAGTCTAACAATAGACTTTTTCACTTCTGGCGATTGCATTTCGACTACAAAAATGCAAAAAGTGGTGTCCATTTGTGAAGATTATCTTGCTGAACAAAATATATAAGTATCATAAATGTTTGTTTACCACAGAGCTTATTTTAATGAATGATTTAAAATCCAATGGAAAAATCCCATAGCCTTTTTAATGAGAGAACCAGGATGAAACCAACTTCTGCATCGGCCTGGGGCACTCTATAACCATATCTCAACGTTTTCGGCTATGATAAATGTTTTACATGAGATTAGATTAATTTAAGGAATCCTGAAGGAAATTAAAGGGCCAAGCTGTTCACAGTAAAACGAATAACACAACAAGACGATAAAATCATGTTAAAACTAC
>NW_024694001.1:0-849 GCF_008729295.1 Plectropomus leopardus | reverse complement strand
CTCTGACATGAAGACTGGGCAGCTGAAACCCGATCTCTGTCAACCCAAACATTTCCAAGGCATTTGTTTTTCTGGATAGTATTTGATTTCCCCACATTCCCTGAACGTAGCAGCAGTTTGCAGCGCGCTCAGCAACCAATGAGAGCCAACAATGTAGATTACCTCACGTCATTTCTACCCATCATGCTATTCGATAGTCAAACCTGCACATCCAAATACACTCAAATGTCGAGGATAATAGACTAAAGCCTACATGTTTCAGATTGTTGTTGTTAACTTACATAGTTTATATGCAGCACACCTCAAAATACTTGCACACAGAGGTGATTTTCAAATTTTCAAACCTCTGAGTGAGGAACATGTTGCCACTGCATAGTAAGAGGTATGTTCAACGCAATCGTTAAAAAGGGCTTCTGCTATGATTGGCACAGGAGGGGTGGGGTTAACTACTCCTCCTGCGGAATCGCCATCAAGAGATTTCGGAAGCACAATTTTTAAAATAGGGGCTGCTGGTGATCATCCATCCCGGCGCCCCGCTACATCATGTCAAATGATATTTTTGAAGGATTTCAGACAAGCGGAAACGGGTATGAAAAACCTGATTTAGAGAGAGAAAGAAAGTGAAATAAATTATCACGCTCGTTAACTGATCAAGATATTTGGCAGATATATGTGATCCATTGCTTTGTTGAAAAAGACTTCTAAAGTTAACAATGAGTCAGGAAATAACAAGATGACCAAAACCACCTTAAAATGAGAAGTGCTTAAAATTGATTTAATTACAATAATTCTGTAGCATAATTTTAAACAAGACTGTGTATTTATGGCACGTATATAAATATATTTTTT
>NW_024694000.1:0-923 GCF_008729295.1 Plectropomus leopardus | reverse complement strand
CATGTATTTGTTTAGTAAAAAGCAGGTATAGTATAGTATAAATACTGTCTACAGAGAAATTCACAAAGTGTTTATGTAGAAACTACCTTTAAAGGAGATTTTTGTAAAGTTGTGATGTCATAAGTATACTGTATAGTTTCCAACTTGAAACATAAACATTGTAAATGGGCCCTTTTAAAATTCCAGTTTGAATGTTTTATATCGAATGTGAGTGACGTTAGCTGACAGAAAGTAAACAGACTCAAGCTGTTGCTTACCAGGTGCATTTCAGTGAAACAGTCCATGGAGGTAATCCGTGTCTCTACAGTCATTCCCTCCGCTGCAGTCTTGTTGAAGGAGTGACAACAACATCGCCAATCAGGCCTCCAGGAAGTACGCCAGGCTTTGAAGCTCGTAATGGCCAAACAGTGGCTCTGCAGTTTCTGGGGTTCGTCACGTGATGCCCCAAAAATGCTTAATTCTGATTGACTTACACACTGACAGAGACTTCTGTAAATCAGTGGATACATTTTTCTTTAGCATTTCATCCCCCGTGAACTTATTGGCTTTTTTTTTTTTTACAAAAAGGATTTGATCCATTCCAGGTCTCTTAATACATCCATGGCACTGATGTGGATGACTGAAACGCTGACCGGTCAGAGCAGATTGGCTTTTTCAGGAAGGGGAGTTTAAAAAGAAATATACCAAAACTGGATGTTTCTGACAGAAGATAGGTATATTCAGGCAGACAGCATGAGAAAATGTGGGTTTTATTTACTAGTAAACAGTGGTGGATAAGGTACACAACTCTATTACTTAATACAAGTAATCCAATACAAGTGGAAGTTTCTGAGTTGAAATATCACTTGAAAATACTGGAGTACTTGCTTTTAAAAATATATAAGTATACAAAGTGATTTCTTTCTGTCTAATCTCAGTGCATT
>NW_024693999.1:0-392 GCF_008729295.1 Plectropomus leopardus | reverse complement strand
CACACACCTCGACTATCTTCACAAATTGTAACATGGCTGGTCGAACAAGAGAGCACACAAGTGAAGAAACAGTTACTATGGTGTGAAGTTACACCTCTAAATGAATTCACAATAGCCACTGCTGACATTCACTCTCAGCTCATTTACACTCTAATTGTGGCACAACAGAAGTAGGACATAAGGTGTTTTTCTTTAATTGTGGCTGTGACACTTTGCTGAATGATTTACAAAGAAAGTGTTTTAAAAAGTCATCAATGGAATTTCAGCTTTCAATAAGACTTTACAGACACTTAATGGTTGGAATGTTTCTTTTCACTAAGCTACTAGAAAAATGTAACGTTAAAGCATTTATTTGCCTTTTCGGCTCTACAGCCTTGCTGCACAGTAAAATA
>NW_024693998.1:0-781 GCF_008729295.1 Plectropomus leopardus | reverse complement strand
TTTATACTTTTTTATTTTAAGTTAAGTTAGTACATTTTTTCAGGTTAATTCCTGTTTTTGTTCTTTTTATAGTAAAAACAATACCAAGTAATGATCGTGTCTGTGAATGCAGGAACACTGTAAAACAATCATCTAGCATACATTTAAAATGAACTAAGTGCTCAAATCTGTCCAATTTTATGACAAATATCATCAGCTAATTTGTCTTTTTTCCTTAAATTGTAGTTGAATCTGCAAAACTCTTATTTTTTAGGAGCAGAGGGTTTTGCTTGCATTGCTTCATGTTTCTGTTTGTTAAACTGTGGAAAAGGTAAAAACCAGCAGAGGATTTTGTCTGATACTTTGCTGCTTTCTACATTTTGTTTTGTAAACACCTCAGACTTTGCTAATCCCAGCGTCCTCGTGCTGGGCTGCAGTGTGCACGTGGAAGAGACATAAACTGGAAGAGGATGAAACTCCAGCAACACCTTTAGTATTTAATCAACGTTTTCATCCTTTATGAGGCTGATCCCCTCAAAAAGGCCACACGCCCAAACATGTTGGTTTTGCAGTTTTAAACACTGCGAGTGTCGAGCTCTCCTCGTCACGAGCTTCTATGAACAAGGGCCGACTGTTATTGACAAAAATACCAAAAACTCACTGTTTACACTTTCTCAAATGTTAATATTTGCTAGTTTTCTTAATCCTCTGTGATAGCAATTTGAATATATCGCCTCCATTGTTTTACTTTTTTCACAGTTCTTTAACATTTAACAGACTAAATTATTTATGATTAAAAAAA
>NW_024693997.1:0-783 GCF_008729295.1 Plectropomus leopardus | reverse complement strand
TTCTTCCATCACCTGTCACAGAAGGTGCATTTTTCATTCATATCAGGAATGTATGATTTACTATTATCTCTCAAATTACTAATTAATTTCCATATTTTTAACACTAATAAACATTTAAGTGAAAACTTGATGCATAATTAGATACTTTAAAAAATGTATTTGATATTTTGTATTAACAGAGAAACGTCGCTTTTATTTTGAAGCGGAAGTTGCGGTGTCTTTTCAGGGCGGCGCTGCTAACGCTTGTATAAAGCTCGGCTGGGCTCCTCCGTGGTGATCCCATTATCAACCCCATCCAGCCGGACAACCAGCATCGTATTGTCTCCTAGGGACGCGAACAGGTATCCAGCTATAAACAGCTATTGTCTCATTTTGCTCAGCAGTCGTATTTTACCCCGAGTTAGCATGCTAGCTTGTTGCAGCTGCCGCGGTGAACTGCGTTGTTCGGCCTGGCTGTGTTGGCGCTTGTGGACGGTTAGCTCGTAGCCTTGTTTCCAGGCAGCTAACGGCGGCTACCTGCCGCTAGCAAACAATGAAGTCTAGCTGTGTATATAGACCTCGGACATTTATACCACATATGCTTACAGGCGACGCCAACGCGAGCTGCTTGTGTTTTGTTGCTGTAGCGGTTTGAACCAGAATGAGCGGGTTAGCATGCTAACTAGCAACTGTGACAGTCGTTGCTAAGTTAATGGCGCTCACCAGACTAGCTAGTAACTAACTAACGACTGCTGTTTAACGTGGTGACCACTCCCTGTCTGAGCACACTGGAAACGGCACCGG
>NW_024693996.1:0-399 GCF_008729295.1 Plectropomus leopardus | reverse complement strand
AAAATTATTTTACAGAAATATTGACATTTTAAAGCAACTTTTTAAGGTCTTTTATTTATTTATGGTTTTTTTTACATTCCCTTTCTTATTTGTTTTGTTTATTTCTCAAATCAAAAAACTTACCCCCTCCCAAACATTTAAAAATTATCTGAAGTGCCTCAACTGTTTTGCACCAACTTTCCCCCTCCTTCAAATAACAAACAGTCCCTAATGCCACTGTCTCCCTCACCAAACTTTGGCAGATTTAACCAGTTACGTGTAACTAGTTACAAGCTACAGACAACTGGTTATGTACACTCATGCTTTCCTAATAATAACCTTTATATATGAGGAATTTTGTCGTTATTTTGGATCATCCATCATCTTGAAACATTTACAGGAAGTTCCTCTTTCACTTCT
>NW_024693995.1:0-4827 GCF_008729295.1 Plectropomus leopardus | reverse complement strand
TTAAATTGGAAAAGCTGTAGGATGGTTTGTAACAACTTGTCAGTAATGCACTTTTGTCATTTTACAAGCTATTCATCGTCAGCTCATTGCCTGCAAGGCTTCAAGGACTCAGCTGAACGAAGCACATTCATGCCCTCCTGAAGGCTTTCATTCATACTACCTTATTATTGGTTGGGCTAACAGAGTGCTTAATGAAATTACTTCACACTTAAGAAGGCAGAGTCATTAAGCCTATGGCTGTGGGCGACCCCAAACAGTTAATAAAGTTAGGTGAAGGAGCCTGAGCTTATATGACCTCCTGACCGCCACCTCAGGAAAACAGCTCCTTCAGCGCACGATTTTAACAGGCAGTGAGGAGGAAATTGCATCAAGACGGATGTTTGCAGTCACGTAAAGGCAACAGAGGTGGTCAGTGTTGGCTTTGAGTCAAACGTTCTTACCCAAACTTGACCTTTAGGTGAATGTTTTGACAGCATATAAAAGGTTTTGTGTTTCAATTCCAAAAGTGTGGCATGGCTGAACATGATGTGAGTGTGCAGAGCATGCAGGCCGTGTGTATACAGCACGCAGTGGGTCACGAGATAGAAACAGCTTGGTACTGAATGAGCGTCTCTCACCTATTCTCTGCAGCTCTCTGCTTTGCTGTGTCTGCTGTTCGCGTAACTCCCGGATCTGAGATCTGACGCGCTCACTGTGACTCTCCCGCTCTGACTCCTGTAAGAGATAAGGAAAAAAAATCACACTGCTGAGTTCATTTCCATAAGACACATCATGATTGTGACACATTTCTGCGGTCACAATCTCTTCAGGCTGATCCATTCCTCTTATCAAAACCAGAGTGAAAACATCTGTCCTACGATCATATGTTTGAGGTCAGCTGGTGATTTTAACAGTCTTTTGTTGAAGGTGGAGGTCAAGTGCTCCAGCCATGATGAGCAACATGCAACAACAGCTGGAAAAGTACAGATCTGTTTTATTTTCCGTTGCATACCTCTAGGGGCCCTGACACAACAACTAGACAGTCGGCCATTGGTGAGGTTGAGCATCTGTCACAGTGTTTTTCTGTGTGTCCTGCGTTGTTGGCCATTGTCTGTTTTTTTCTCAGGTTGATTCAGCATGTTGAATCAGTGTCAGATGGCAGAGCGTGTTGGAGATTGAAATCACCCTGATATCAGAAACGGTTTGTGTTATTGCTCGCTCGCGCACTGTGAAAATTCCTTTGCTCCTCTAACATCAGGCTGTGATGTTAATGTGCTCATTAACTAACTAGCATCTTGAATCCATCCTTTGAGGGTTCCGGTTTTGGCTTTTTTAATGAAGAATACAGACTACCGCTGCCTGCTGGTATGGAGAGTTATTTTCTCTTCGTTCCAGTTGGCTGAAGTCTTTGCAGTGTGTTTAGTGTTCATTGCCACAAGTTCTTTGATGAGAAAAAGACCCCTGAGCTCCAAAAACGCTTACGTTTCACTTAGGGTTAGGAACAATTTTGCGCAAACTCTTATTGTAACATTAAACATAACTTTTTTGGTCAAAGTAAAACGTTGGATGATCTACTTAAAATGCTAGAAAAAAAAAATTAAAACCGCCAATATCGCCAATTATTTCGAGATTTTACACTGCAATGTCAGCAAAAAACGATTACTAAAATCCTAATCTTTGGCATTTTTAAAACTTCTGACAGGTTGATTTGAGACATTTTAACAACAATTAAGGTCTTATTTTTAGATTAATGACTTCAGTGCCTTTTTAGACTTTTTAAGGATCTGGAAGAACCCTGAGTCAACGTGTGGTCCAGTACTGTGCTATATCTTTGCTTTACTGCCTGACTTCACTTGGGTCCTACTCCTTCAAGATTACCTGCAGCACATAAAACCAAATTTCTGCAGCTCTCTCTGGCCCTAAGCTGCACTGATGGAGGAAAGTCGCAGTCGGGGGGAGATCTCGGAGGACTGGCAGGAATATTTTGGCATATGGAGAGGAAACAGGAGAGGTGTGGAAGGGAGGACGGACGGGGGAGAGATGAAAATGCCGGCACTACTGTTGGGCCTCTGGTGCCTGACCTTGAGCTGCTCCACAGGAGAATCAGCTGCACAAATAAGGCTCCTTCGAGCACGTGTGCACACGCTTTAAATCACTCCCACACATATTTATATTCCACTGCACTCTTTTTTACAAACTTTTCTATTAAAGGGCAAAACACTCCAATGTGTAGAGCTTCAGGTGTTACGCATTACTTTAAATGATAAACTATATCACAGCGTTAAATCTCATTAAAGGTGTTTTACAAGAGGCATCTGGGTTAAGAATAGTCCAACAAAAGTTTGGGTGGATCCTGAAAAAACATACGGGACATGACCTTATATACTGAAAATATAATACCGGATTTACAGCCTACTATTACTTCAAAAAGCTCCTAAAAAGACATTCACAAGATGTCAAGCAAGCGAAGAAAGCACACACACCCAACCACACATTCGCACGCCACAATCAGTTGTCCATGTGTAAACTCTGTTCTCCTGCTCAAGAGACTTGCACAGCTGTCACAGCAACCCAGTGAAAATCTTTAAAGACACACCTTTTTGATTTCAAAAAGGCTTTTAATCAGTGCATCAGAGAGAGAGCGAACACAAAGCCTGTTCGAGTTTAAGCACAAACGAGACACAGAGGTGAGGAAGGACTCGAGTTTTTCTGCTCTGCTGACTGTGACCTTCTCCACCTTGAGCAGATTACAGGGCAGAGCGCCGCACTCACTGAGGAGAAAATGTAATCAGACACTGTCGCAGGCGACGGAAGCACAAACAGGAGAGGTGAATCTTGCATGGCACTGCTCTGGTTATAAACAAAGACACCACGTCATTAAATATATCAAATCATGAATCAAGATAATATTAAGACAACTGCAGGTGAAAACTGTTGTTTTTTTTTTGTTTGTTTTCTGTTGAGATTTTGGGCTGTTTTCCATAACATGACAAGACATATCGGACTAGTGGAGCACATTTAGGTCCTTATTTTATTTCGGATTTCTGTTCTCAAAATGAATACAAGCAGCACTTGGTACATTGACGCAAACAAATAAAATATTTGGGTCCAAACAATATACAGAAAAAATATATATATCTTTCATGATCTACAATTTTACAATAAATATCTTTAAAGGTCATGTTCTCAAAATAAGGTTTTCTGTTTTATTTTATTTATTTATTTTAAATCACACTCTGATCCAAAAATTTAAACTTCTGTAGCACTTACATTCACCAGACTTTCTAATATTATTCCTTTTGGTACTGTGAAGGCTTTTACAGAGGGATTGGTCATGTCTTATGCAAAGCATGATTTATAAAACATTTTATTCTTAAAAACATGGCAAAATTTGAGTAATCTATTTATCCATTTATTTTGGGGCTGTTGACAGTATTTTTTGAATCATAGAGTGTTAAAAAAAAATTGACGCTGATGATAATAATAATTGAATGACTGTGACTGTTATTTTTGTAATTATGTAGAAAATCAACAAACAACGTTTGAAAGAGACTACCCACATTCCCTTGGTAAAAAGATTTACAGTGGTATCTCTTAATAAAAAAAATTACCCTATTCACCTGGACTGTCTTTTCTTAAAATAAAAAGTCAAATAAGCGAAAATTAAAAAAAAAAAACAAAAACAAACTTTTTTTAAAAAGAATCTAAAAAATAGAAATACAATGTCTGACATCATAGCAGTGTTAATCTACATAGAAGGTGCTCCACTGTCATTTTTTCCATGCCTTCCACTTTTTCCATATGGGGCAAAAAAGTGGCAGCATAAAATCTGGAACATTAAAAAAAAAAGCCTTCTCAGCTTTTACGCTAAATGTTGCTCATGCAGACTGGGAATGTCGTGGAACTCCCTTTTAATGAGTCATTATAGTGTCTGATGAGTTTGGAGGACACAAACCGTCTTCTGCATCAACACAAAAGACTTGAAGGCACTACAGTGAAATAATGTGAGAGGTCACACACAAAGGGCCAATCCTTCTGAGTGGAGTCACTCAATCAAAGAGTCACAGGGGGAGATAATTGTGTTTGAGCCATAAACACAATTAGAGACGACAAGTCTTTCCTCACCCGCCCCTCCTCTCCCTCTGCCACTTCTACCAGGACTCAGACAGACAGCCATCATTTCACACAGCTCCCACTAAACCGCAGGGAGCATATTTCTCACAGACAGTGAGGCAGAGGGGAAAAAAGAGAAGATAAAGTGGAACTGGAGATGCAGAGCAGAGCTCCAGACCTGCTGCCAGCCACCATGCTGTCATTAGCGGCTTCCCTCTGGCCCCGACAGTGAAGACCTGACAGAGTGGAACCAACACTGACACCGTCCCACTCATCCCATGCGGCCTCAGCAGCCTACTCGCCTTGGACTATAATAGCAAAAGCTCAATAAACACAAAAACAACTGTCCTCTCTCGTAACCACAGCGAGGCGTCGGCCATCTGGATTCCTCTGAACCCTCAAAAATAACAACAATGAGGCTGAGGCACACACCTCCTTCACCCGCAGCTGAGATCGGCTGCAGATTAGCACGCCGGGTTTCAACGCTCCAGTTTTCCATGGACGTTAAATCCATCACTGAGCTGGTAGGGTCAGACCATCTGAGGGTCTTCCATGCCTCCACGTGGACGAGAGAGAGAAACCTGGCGGCTCTTTTTCCATTACTGCAGCCTGAGGAACCACACACACTCGGCTTACCTCCAACTACTGAAATACAGTAGCTGGAATGAAGTAGCAATCATCTCGGTATCACACACACACACACACACACACACACACACACACACACACACACAC
>NW_024693994.1:0-993 GCF_008729295.1 Plectropomus leopardus | reverse complement strand
TAACCAATTTGCTTGGGTTTCCAACAGGTTAATAAAATAAGCTAAATCTTTTGGCTCATATTATTTGTGTTACTTGAGTCTTATAGCTGTTTAAATGTCGGCTGTTCTATGGCAGGAATTCTGTAATATAAAAACCTTCATTGGCTGTCCCCCTGACTCACTGATTTCATAGCATGCTTTCAGATTTTATTGTGTCAGGAAGGCAAAGCGCGTACCGAAAAACATGACTGCATATGGTGATTGAATGGCCAAAATTGTGCCGAAATCTAGTGATGGCAGTGCTCTGTTTTTCTCTGCAGCACTTTATCCTCTTCTCCTCGCTGTGCTGCATACAGCCTGAGCTCTGAATGCCAGATAAATCAATTACTGCCTGGACATTTTAGAGCTGTGGTATGTGTGTGTGTATGTGCGTGCGTGCCTGCATGCACAGGTATGTATAATTTTATGGTTTTTTGTGAAGTGGTTGTGGAATTAAATTGCTATTGATTTGTACAATGCCAAGCCATTGTCTTTTGCCGTTCCTCTTTCCCTCCTGCCCTCTGCTGTGAGTCGATGTATTAGATTAAACTTTATCCTCCCTTTTCATTTGAAGCGTCCCGTGGGGCTTCCTCCACGCTGCACGGTAGCCACTTAAAACCCAGCCAAGGCAATGTATCTTTCTTTCTTTCATGTATTCTCTCCCCATGTCTTGTGTTAGAAAAATGGCTAGTTTAGCCCTTAATCCAACTGTCTAGAGTGGCATTAGGTTCACTTAGACCACTGATGACTTGCAGGCCTAATCAGATCCCCAGCACCCCCTGAAAGAGGTCCTAGCTAAGCCTCTAATGTCTTAAAATACCAAAAATTGTCCTAAAAACCCAGATGTCCCCAAGTATCTGCTAAATTCCTAGAAAATGCTTAAACCTTAGAAGTGTCCTGTAGTCCTAGAAACATCTTAAAATCCCAGAAATGTCTTAAAATGCTTCAAATGAGCTAAAATCCTAAAAATGTCCA
>NW_024693993.1:0-933 GCF_008729295.1 Plectropomus leopardus | reverse complement strand
TTTAGTGTTAACACAGATAAGCAGATTAAAAGATGACTTATTTTGTTCGTTAAAATAGTGAGGAGGATGCAGAGTGATAATTTTAAGGAATGGGTGTTCCTGGGGGAGATAAGTGATGAAATGAAGGGAGAGACGCTTTAATCTGTCAATTTGTCATGCAACTCTGGACTGTGTGCGTCCAATTTGTCCAAGAATGTCTCATACACATGCAGAGAACTGTATAAACTGTCAGCCTGTATTTAGTTCTGACATATAACTGACCAGTTTAAAGTGAAATCAGACACCCCCCCATCCCCTTGTGCTTCTTAGTGGTTGATGCCACTGTCACAAAGACAACCAGAACAATTTTTGTTCCTCTCAGAGTCTAACAACTACCACAGTTTCCACGGTTACCTCGGTTACTCTGCTCTTACTCTGCTGTGGACATTAACTCAAGAACTTGCATTGATAGTCTTTGGTAGCTGGGGAAAACTACTGATTGCTACTGGGGAAAACAGAAGCACTATCCTTTTCCTGTTTTGGTTGCACAGTGGATTGATATCCTTTCTTTGTGCTGTAAATCGAGCCTTTATTTTCCAAGGAGATCGAAACCGGTGGCACACAGAAATGCGTACTGAAAGCGAGGCTTCATTGGGAGCCAGCCTAAACACAATCAGCATTTAATTTTAATGAGTTAAAGCAAAAACATTGTCTACTGTCAATTAAAGCCACAGCTTAGGGATGCACAGTATTGAATTTTTTGCCAATATCTAATATGTAGATATAAAGACAACCCATTTGGCTGATAACTGATACTGATTTAGATATGTCCACTTTTATCCCCAACTAATTTTCATGATCATCAAGTCTTTTCTGCGGTGAAAGTAACATCATATGCCAAAGAAAAAAAATACTTCAACTTATGCTAGATGTTTTGTCTATGTTCACTTTGTC
>NW_024693992.1:0-972 GCF_008729295.1 Plectropomus leopardus | reverse complement strand
GCATTGGGTACTTTGACTTTAATACTTTTCCTGATTTTACTTACTTTTACTTAATAAACACTCTCAGTGCAGGACTTTTACTTGTAACAGACTATTTTCACAGTATTAGTAATTCTATTTAAGTTAAAAAAAAATTAAAATAAAAAAAGAATACTTCTTCCACCACTACAAACAACAGTGTTGGCCTGCAGGACTGCAGGCAAGTATGCTGGCGTGGAAATGGTGTGGACCCTTTTTTTGTGTGTGTAAAGTTTGTGTTATGCTTATGTTTTCTTTGCCGGCGTGCCATGACTGCGCCTGTGCTGGCCCATATCTGTTGGCATTTTGTTTTTGGTGTGTTGGCTGCCATGCCATGTTTGGGCTTTAGGTGCCTTGGTTGTTGTGGGTTTGCTTCATGTGCGGTCTTGAATTTGTGTCAGCTGTATTTAAGTGGATGCTGAGCCAAACTGCTGCTGTTGAAGAAGTTACTTTGTGGGGAAATGTGTCTGTTGGGTTTCAGACTGACATTGGCATTTTTTCAGGTACACGCACACATGCACCAAACACTTTAGTTTGCTAGTCGCACACATTTGCTTGTTGTGACTTCTTCAGGTGCCTTCAGACTGAACACGACCTAATATTTTGCCTTGCTTTATTACATTTTTGTATATCTGAATTCAGTTCTCTTTGCAGTCCGTGCTTATGTGCTCCAAAGGCAATGCACTTCCTGCACAAGCTAATCTTTGCAAACTAACCTGACAAACTGACTGTGTGTGTATGTGGGCTGTATGACAGCACAAGAAAACTAAAAACTAAAGTTTGCAGTGCTACAAACTTACATGTCTTTTCATGTCAGCTTTTGTCTTCCCATTGGCTTTATACCCAACTGTACCAAAATTAGCTTTACGTTCAATCTGAACACACCTTTGTTTTGCTATCTGTATATACATTGGTGTATTGGCTTCCTTTTCAGAAAGATCTTCGAATGGTAAG
>NW_024693991.1:0-845 GCF_008729295.1 Plectropomus leopardus | reverse complement strand
TGCGGCTGAGACAGGCGGGCGGGGTCAGGATCAGAAACATCAGTATCGGGTGTGGTTGGCTGATTTGCTTTCTACTAACTTGTCTGCACGTCTACACTCAATTTGGCATCATCTCACAGACCTTGTTCCTGGTCTCCTCCTCGATTGTCTTAGTTTACTGCAGCCTTCATATTCTCTGCGTTCTGGTTCGTCCACGGCCGGGGGAAGAGGGCGGGAACAGGGAGCGGGTCGGCCAATTGAAGCAGAGGGCGTCCTACACCATCATGGCCATAATGGGAGCGCTGTTGTTGAAGTTCTTGAGCTGCCTGATTTTCACGATAAGATACATGTCGGTGGTGCTTCAGACGTGCGATTTTCGCTTAATGCTGTGGACTATGGGCTGGTTTTCTGTGCCCAGCAGTCTGGTGTTACCGCTGCTGTTTCTGCACAGAGCAGGAAAACTACCAGGCTGTACGTACGACGCTGCATCAGCCTGAGAATGAATTTAAATTAAAAGTATATTTGTCTTTTAGTAGAAGAGAGTCCATTCTTGCATCCAACTTTACCTTCTACAGAGTTGCAAAGTGTGAGGAATATCCAGGGCTCTGTAGTTAACACCTTTAAGTGCATTTCTATTCAGTTTTTATGCACAAGGAGACTGGAACTGTCAAAAAATCAAAAAAGTAAAGTTTTTACGCTTGTTTAAGGTGCAGCCTTAAACAAGCGTAAAAACATTTCTGCATTTCTGCAAACCCACATTTCTGCAAACCCACAAGATGTTACATTCGTATGTCTGAAGTGATGCACTACATCCATTGACCTTTTCATCAGAAGGTGGAGGGCGAGGCAGATGTTGTGATACCTGT
>NW_024693990.1:0-360 GCF_008729295.1 Plectropomus leopardus | reverse complement strand
AGTAGTAGTAATTATTAGTAGTAGTAGTAGTAGTAATAGTAGTAATAGTAGTAGTATCTCTACAGCTAATATCCCCAACACTTGGCATCTTACGCCAAAACAAATGACCTGTATAAACAGCAGAGGAAAAATATGCATTTTTGATTTTGGGGTGAACTGTCCATTTAAATCATCTATAAAGTCACCATATGAGAAAAAAACAAAACACTATGCCGACTAGTTATCAATCCACATATAGCGGGAGAGACATGTTTTGTAAGTGAGGAACATTACTATTCTGCCATAACCTGAACAGGAAAAGCACCAGTGTTCCTGCACTGGAGGCTACCCAGCAGTGTGGAGGGGAAAAATGAACTCCAC
>NW_024693989.1:0-518 GCF_008729295.1 Plectropomus leopardus | reverse complement strand
ATATTTATTTGAAAAAATAAAAAGTCACACCCTAGCTACCTCCTACTGTGATAAATAAAGTACAGTCCCTAACATACATCTTACAAAATAAAATAAAAAATGTCTTCCACTGCAAAAGCTGTTGAAGACAATTTATTGGTGACAGCATGTTTTATAAAGTTGCTTTCCAGAGACTTACGGTGTGTTGCTCAAGGTTCAATTCACGTTTATCTGCATAACTAAAAACACATCTGAGCACAATACTTGAATCTGTATTTAAGCGTGTAGAGGTTCATTGTGTTGTCACTATGCAGTGAACTGCAGCACTATGTAATGTTTGTGTTAATTGACAGTAAGCTACCATGTATGTAGATATGTAAACAGTATCACAAAGAAAAATCAATAGATTACATAACTACACAATTTATATGTGATATATATTTATATAAAATCAAACTGAAATAAAAACAATCTGAAAAGGACAGACTTTTATATTTATTTTACACAGCTCACACCAGAAGTAAAATGCTGCTGCTCTC
>NW_024693988.1:0-322 GCF_008729295.1 Plectropomus leopardus | reverse complement strand
TAAATGTATCAGTCATTGTGTCCTTTTGCTTGTGTACCTGCTAACTAGTGTTTTGGCTTGTATTTTTATTCATTATATTTAAGTACTTGATTGTGTGTTGTGATTTTATAATGATTTATAATAGTAAAATAGGCTTGAAGGAAAGTTTTTGTGACTGTATTTGTGTAAATCTTCTGGCTGCCAATAAAAACAAAATGAATTAAAAAAAAATACTAGAAAAATCAGTTTGGTTAAAATAACCCAGTGGTCAAATCTGTCCCCTCGTGTCCCTCCACGCTGCAGGAGGGCTGTGAGGCGGTCCCTCACCGGGCCACTGTCTACG
>NW_024693987.1:0-336 GCF_008729295.1 Plectropomus leopardus | reverse complement strand
AAAATATTAAGTAAACATACGTTTTACATAAAATATATGTATTTATAAATTATAAAGTAAATGTTGGTTGTTCATCTGTGTGTGCATGTGTCAGCGTGTGTTACAGAGCGCTGAGGACAACTTTGCCACAGATTGTCATGGTTTTTTTTTTTGTTTTTTTTTCTCCCCAAAGGCAAGATCTACATTACGTCCTGTGAACCCAAATGTATCAATGTTTTTGTCCCTGATAGTTTTTTGTCCCTGGCCCGGGGCAGCGGGACACCCTTTTGTTGAAGCCCTGCATCCTATTTGTAAAGGCACTGTTTGACTGGCATGTGGTTTCAGACACAACTGGCT
>NW_024693986.1:0-291 GCF_008729295.1 Plectropomus leopardus | reverse complement strand
AAAGTGCTGTGTTACTTTTTTAAAATAAATCTATGCTGTGCTGTAAAAGTTAAAAAGGTTTCAGTATATTTGAACTCCTTTACAGGCTGATCATTATCAAAACAGGCAGAAAATAATGGCAGTAGTGACTCACGATAACCAGTTCCTTTGAGTTATTCATTAACAAAAACGGCACTGCTTTCCATTAAGCTCAGCAGTATAGCAGAAAAATGTACGGTAGGCTGGTTAAATGTGTCCCCTGTCTACATGAGACAAAGTAACATCAGAACTGTCTCACACGACTAACGTTGA
>NW_024693985.1:0-258 GCF_008729295.1 Plectropomus leopardus | reverse complement strand
TCTTGTGCTGTGATACACTGTTTACTGCTTCAGGGCAATGCCTTGATAACCTGCCGCTGTTACAAAAGAATATCCCAGCTTGGGATCTGTAAAGTATGTATGAATGTATGTATAAATCTGTCTATCTTATTTTTTTCTACCATACTGTTTTTAATTATGTCACTTAAAAAATATTATATTTTGAATGTGCAGAGTTTTTTTTTTTAATGTAATTCTCAAATTGTTTTTATTGACTTTGGGATTTGGTTTTGTTTGGTT
>NW_024693984.1:0-1234 GCF_008729295.1 Plectropomus leopardus | reverse complement strand
TATTGTGAGAACGTTTAAAGGCTAGGGTTAGTTTACTTTTAAAATTGGTGAACATAAAACTATTCAAATTTGACCTTAACACAGTAAGACAGCAAACTTGTGTAAACAGAATACTGAACTTCGGAACATATATACTCTCAGTTTATATCCTAATACCATTTGTAGCCATGATTGTTGAAATTCTGTGTGGTGAGGACTGATGTTGATGCGTAAAGAGCACTTAGTCTCTCTTGCAGTGATTTGGACTATGAACACGGGATCTTGAGCAGACACATTAGTGACTAGTGGAATTTTAAAAAAAAAAAATTATCTATTTCTTTAACAGCAAGGTTTTTTTGTCTATTTCTTTCATTTCGACACCGATTTGTTGATCACGATGCAGCACTGTTGGCAAAAATAGGTTGAACCCCCTGGCTTTGTGGATAGTAAGTTATCTTTGGAATTTTAATGCTTGCAGAGACAAACCTTGCAACATTGCAGTTTATTCATGCAATTTATAGAAGACAGATTTGCTTGGTGGTTACACACCTGCAAATTCCATGCATTCCAAAATGCAAGGAAGGCTAAACATTTGGGTTTTACCAATGTGAAATCTATTTTTGCTACTATAAACTGGAAAAGAGTTGAAACTTTTGTGTAGATATAAAGGAAAACCAGACTTCTTTAAAGCTTTGGTTTGTCTTCAGTCCATCTGTATGACTGTCTGCTTACATTTTACATTCACACATTTTTTCTCTGTTAAAAGACAAAACTCTTTAGTCAAGATATGCTAAGTCTTGCCCCAACATTTCCGTTGTTTTTTTTTTTTTTTTTCAGAGATTTTCATAGTATTACTATGCTAACATAAATTTGATCAAGATAATGTTACATGAATTTCAGCTGCACGCTGCTGTCAGGACATACTTGTCAGACAAAAAACTTCATTTTGGAATTTTAAAACAGCTCATATGAGATCAACATGATTGCAGTGTTGTTGCATGTTAACAGCCTCAATATTAAAACATTTCCGGCTGGTTTGTGGAAGTGTAGGATGTCTTTGGGAGGTAAATATTCCAGGTTTTCCTGATTTTCAAGGATGTGTGACAACCCTGTTGTACTAAAGTCCTTTGGGAAAAGCTAAAGCCAGCCACACACACGGAAGGAGAAATAAGCCTCTTAAAAGATGCACATAGGCATGCATGCATTATCACACACACACACACACACACACACACACACACACACACACACACAC
>NW_024693983.1:0-255 GCF_008729295.1 Plectropomus leopardus | reverse complement strand
TCTTGTGCTGTGATACACTGTTTACTGCTTCAGGGCAATGCCTTGATAACCTGCCGCTGTTACAAAAGAATATCCCAGCTTGGGATCTGTAAAGTATGTATGAATGTATGTATAAATCTGTCTATCTTATTTTTTTCTACCATACTGTTTTTAATTATGTCACTTAAAAAATATTATATTTTGAATGTGCAGAGTTTTTTTTAATGTGATTCTCAAATTGTTTTTATTGACTTTGGGATTTGGTTTTGTTTGGTT
>NW_024693982.1:0-443 GCF_008729295.1 Plectropomus leopardus | reverse complement strand
TTGTGCCTGAGCACCACAGGCTGAGTGCCATCTATTTCCATATTTTGACTTAATGCGGACATCTCTATGGCTAATAAATCCAACACTAGGCAACTCACACCAAAACAATATACGTTGATACATAGATGTACAGCAAAGAGGAAAAATATATATATTTGATTTTGGGGTGAAGATTCCCTTTAAGATTTGTCATATCGTCATGACATTTTTTTGAATTAACAAGTCATCTTGCTGTTATGTTCTCTCCTCTAGGCCAAGCAGCTGATATGCTACCTATTTGATGCCTTGTTTCCTGAGAGTTATCCAACCATTGTGCCATAGAGTTCAAATGTGTTCACAAGCATGCCAAAGTTAATGCTACACCAGTTAGCATTTCCCTACACCTGTTCTGAAAAGAAAAAAAACTCTAATTGTTCAGGAAATACTTTTTCTAGATAGTATAA
>NW_024693981.1:0-399 GCF_008729295.1 Plectropomus leopardus | reverse complement strand
GTCATTGGCCTGTATTTAAAAAAAATAAACAAAATAAGTTGGAAAAAATCCATTACAATTTCCCAGAGTCTGAAGTTACATTTCCATATGCTTGTTTTGTCCATCCAACAGTAAATGACCCAAAGATAATCTCATTCAAATAAAGGAATAAATAAATGTCAACGTAACCAGCAATCCTGAGTTATACATCAGACTATAAGGCTGGGCTTCGTGACTGGAATAAATCACAATATTTTTACAAACTTTTTTTAAAATTTTGATACAAATACAGGTATACAGGTATACAGGCATGATATTGCAAACATATGCTAAATCCCAGGTAAAAATCTCCTCATGTTTAGAGCTGTAACAATGAGATGAGAAATCAATTTGTCAGTCGTCACAGAAAAAATCATCTTT
>NW_024693980.1:0-319 GCF_008729295.1 Plectropomus leopardus | reverse complement strand
TTTCCATATGCTTGTTTTGTCCATCCAACAGTAAATGACCCAAAGATAATCTCATTCAAATAAAGGAATAAATAAATGTCAACGTAACCAGCAATCCTGAGTTATACATCAGACTATAAGGCTGGGCTTCGTGACTGGAATAAATCACGATATTTTTACAAACTTTTTTTAAAATTTTGATACAAATACAGGTATACAGGTATACAGGCATGATATTGCAAACATATGCTAAATCCCAGGTAAAAATCTACTCATATTTAGAGCGGTAACAGTGAGATGAGAAATCAATTTGTCAGTCGTCACAGAAAAAATCATCTTT
>NW_024693979.1:0-403 GCF_008729295.1 Plectropomus leopardus | reverse complement strand
CACTATCTTCCTTTTTCTTCTCTCTCTTATCACTTATTTCCCTCTTATCCTGCCGCTGCTCTGATTTCCTTTCTCCTCATGCTACCCGTCAGTACCTCCTTCACCTGACAAACAGAGGTGATTCGCTGTTTCCTTCCCTCCCCTCTTCTCAGCCTGTCAGTCAGTCCCTCCTTCTCCAGACAAAAGCAAAGAGGTATAATGGTGACTAATCTGTTGAGTAAACACATCTTTCTCTAAATACAACCTGCTTCTTTCTTTTCGCCTAGATGTGTTTCCCGAACATCTTCTCCCCCCACCCACTTTGTTCCTCCACAATTGTTCTCTCTGCTGACCTGTGTCATCTCCTTTGGGCCTCTCTCACCTGTTTGTTGTCTCTCTGATTTTATCTCTTCTGCTTTTTTTT
>NW_024693978.1:0-576 GCF_008729295.1 Plectropomus leopardus | reverse complement strand
AATCTCAAAATCTCAAAGCATCTCAAAAAGATGTTAAATGTGTAAAGGAAATCTGTCCCAATTTTTTTCAGCAGTGCCTGCTCAAATAGTACAACCAGTACAGTCAAAGTCGTGTTTCCACAACTGTACTGCAGCACGCGCAGCCCTCTGGCCAACCATGCTCGGCATGTGGAAGCTTTTCCATGATATTGGAGCAGAGATGTTCTTCCTCCCTCTGGCAGAGAGTGAAGACAGAGACAGATGAGCTCTGTGGCTCCAGAGGCCACCTGGCTGTATCCATCCAAATGCATCAGAGCTTCACTCTCCTCTTTCTCTGCCCTCTGACCAAGCGTTGCCTGTTGAAACATTGAGCTGTAAGGTGAGAGGTCACACTAATAGCCCCACTCCATCTTCTTTCTTCTACATGATTCTTTCCATCTCTGTCCATCACACACTTTCACTCTCTTCCTTCCTCCTTCAGTGACACTTTGGCCTATTGATCTGACTGGAGGAGAGATCATTAGCTGATCCATGGCTATCGGGCCCATACGGGGACTACAGTCAGTAATCATCTTGCATACATGCCAGTACCAACCA
>NW_024693977.1:0-518 GCF_008729295.1 Plectropomus leopardus | reverse complement strand
TCTCTGGCCATTTGCCCATGCTGGCTCTAAAAGAGGCCTTCTATAAAATTGCAAAGCACACATTAATAATTCTATGTATGATTAATCAATATATTATTCCCTTACATATGAACACAAGTAGAATTCATTCAAACCATAACCATAATGTCACCACTTTGGGTTATCTCTTTAATGCTTGGTCAGTTAGTTACACTGGGGCTGGTATATTACAGCTGGTAGAACGCTGACTGGAAAATCGATAAGTCTATTTGCATTTCTAACTGATAATATTCATCAATAAAAATCTTTTCACTCTGATTCGGCCAAAAACTGGAACGACTTTCACATAACTATCATTATAGGACAGTGTCAGACCTAAATGCTGTTCTTGAATACAATACTTAAATCTGCTGCATCAAGCATAAAGTTTAAGAGCTGTAGAATGTGCAACGGTCACATTAAAAATAAACGGTCAGCACTACTGAGTGCATTGAGTGGTAAAATAAATATATTCACTTATGAATTTACACTATTGGTCA
>NW_024693976.1:0-326 GCF_008729295.1 Plectropomus leopardus | reverse complement strand
ATTTATTTAGGGACAGGGGGAGTTCTAGAGCTGCAGGTGAGCTCTAATGTAACTACAACTTCATAAGTTGATGGAGCAAAACATTGCGAACGGTTGTTAGATTGTTGTTGTTTTTTTAAACTGTATTTTTTATTATTATTAATGTTACAGTCATTGTTATTATTTACAGTAATAGCTTTGAATACAGGCCCCCATAAAAGTTTACATTCGGTATGGTTATTGTGTCCCTATAATACACCAACTCATCTTTTGATCTGCTCTCTTGTATCATGTACAGGAAACATCAAATAGTGTATCGGGATGGCAGACTGAAAGAAAAGCATTTC
>NW_024693975.1:0-940 GCF_008729295.1 Plectropomus leopardus | reverse complement strand
AACAACATCATACCAAGAGTTGCTGTCAAAGCTTCAAAGAGGAAAAATGTTGTGTCAGACTAGTTTGATCAGAACGGCAGTTGTGCAGCTGAGTCACCTCTTGCAGACGGATTTTTTGAGTCGCACACATTTCACATTTCAGTTTATATGTAAAACAGTATCACTGCTATGTCTTACAGAGTCCTGTATTTATTAGATCCCAGGGAGTAAGCTGCCCCAGATTTAAGTTATCAGCTGTAATTACATGTGTAGCCCAGCTTTGTTGTGGCTCTAAAGCTGGTAAAACCACAGTCAGACAGTCTGTGTCTGCCAGAGAGATTTTGCACTTGTTCACTTGAACCGGTTTCACTGTTGCGCTGGCCAACACTGATGTTAACTTCTCATGTGTATTTCCTAATTATTGTTGCTTATTGTTAAAACTAACAAAAGCATTATTAGGATTTTTGTTTGACGTGTAAATATGTGTAAACAGGTGTAAACATGTTCAAATGTAGTGCAGAACTAATACTTACAGTATATTATATTTCATCAAGTTTGTTGGGACTGTAACTATCATTTTCATTAGCCATGAATGTGCACATTATTTCCTTCAGTCATCGGTCAATCATTTAGTCTGTAAAATGTCAGAGCCCTGTCACGTTTTCAAATGTCAAAACAATGAAAAATCCCCAAATATTGATTTCACAGGTATATAAATTAGTGTAAAAGCAGGAACTCTTGATTTGATTCGCATTCACTTTATTATTAGAAAGAAATCTGAAATTTTTATTGTCTCCCAGGATGTCAGGTATTTTCACATTAATACACGTAATCTAAATAGTTGAAAACTGCCTTTTTGGGCATTTTGCCTAAATTCAGTGACTATTATGACTGGTGATTAACTGATTATTCAAAAAGATGATTTTTTCTGTGACGACTGACAAATTGATTTCTCATCTCA
>NW_024693974.1:0-558 GCF_008729295.1 Plectropomus leopardus | reverse complement strand
GATCGCACTGTTTACCAGAAATAAATTCGTCCTAATGAGTCTAAAACAGTAATTGCTGTTGGCTGCACAGTACAACTCTTTGCGTGAGCCTCTGTTTCAGAGGTGCTAAAAATAAATGATTTCTGAGGAAAACTGCTGTTTAATCTGGTTGTGACACACTTAAAATTTAATAATTAATCATGTGGTGTCAGGTCAGAGTACTGACTCACTAACTTGCTGATACCCTATCCAGTTTTTTTAGGCAGTATTTGCATCACTTTCCTTACTGGTATCAGTTCATTGTTTTCCTAAAATATTGTTTTTCTGTCTACAGTCAAACAAAACACATTTTATAAAACAGCTTAGATTTCTTCTTTTGTGTATAAACAGGTTACTTGAGCCTGCAGCAGCTTTTTTTTCCACATTCTTCAATCTTATTAGCAAGCAAGCATGACTGGTTTCCAGAATCCCAGAAATGGATCATTACAGTCAGACAATAAGAGATAACATGATAAGCATACATGAGGGTTTTGAGCAAAGTTTTCCGTATGTGAGGCTGTTTTTAAGAATCACATTGAG
>NW_024693973.1:0-1252 GCF_008729295.1 Plectropomus leopardus | reverse complement strand
CTCTCACACACACACACACACACACACACACACACACACACACACACACACACACACTCAGTAATGTGGTTGCAGTCTGGTTAGGATCGATTTCCTGCCCGCTCGCTTTAATAAATGTCTCCCAGAGTCATTAAAGGAAGTGAACGCATCATCTGCTGATCGATCGCTGCAGTTCATCACAAATACAATATTCACTATTTAGTCCAAACTGATGCTCGAGAGTCTATTACAGCAAGTGGATCAAACACACACACACACACACACACACACACAGAGACTGTGGGATGGAGTATATCACCATCACTTGGGTCTGATTTGGGGTTTCATTAATAGTTTTATTTTTGTTTGTTGACTCATTGAATGTTTTATTATAAATTTCACACACTGTGGACGGCAGAGCTGCTGCTCTTCTGCTGCCTCCATCAGCGGCTGTGGACGGTGATTTGAAGAAATTTGTGGAAATTTCTTTTTCTGTTCCTTTTTGGCAATTTTTCTTTTAAAAAAATCTTTGGACAATTTTTTCTCTCAAAAATTTTTGGGTGATTTTTTAACTTTTGCCTTTTTTTTCTCCAAAACCTTTTGGTCACCTTTTTTCCATTACATTTTTTGTTGATTTTTTTTTTTTAAGAAGAATTTTTGCCAATTTCATTTTCCGTTGCAAGTTTTTGGCCATTTTTCTTTTTTTAAAAATATCTATGGCCATTTTTTTTTTCCTTAAAGAAAATTGATGACTTTTTATCTCTAAAACTTTTTAGTCACCTTTTTTTCCTTTACAATTTTTGGTGATTTTTTTTTTTTTCAAGAGTTTTTGGAAATTTGGGCGTGGCAACGAGGAGCAGAACAATGGGTCCACTTAAAGACTTGTTTAATTTATCTCCTGATAAAAACCTCCTGAACATTAAAGGAATTCTCAGTTTCAGCTGGTTTTAATTTGAAATCCTCGACGCTAGCCGCCACTAAAACCCCCTAAATATGGAGCTTTAAGTAAGGTTTTCTATGCCGGATTATTACTTTTAGTGGAGTATTTAAACAGTGGTTTATCAGTACTTGTACTGCAGTAAAGTACGTGAATATATCTTCACTCTCTGTGTATTTGCAGAAACAGAAGCTCTGCAGTAAACAGTCATTTTGGGGATCACAGCTCTAACCGGCCTCGAGTGGATGTAGTCCTGATGTCTCTCTCTATCTCCAGAGACGGATGAGTTACACACACACACACACACACACACACACACACACACACACACACACA
>NW_024693972.1:0-320 GCF_008729295.1 Plectropomus leopardus | reverse complement strand
CGGCTTTGGTGCAAATATAACCGTCTGTTTTCCCAATTATCTATCAGAGACATAAACTAGGAGTTTATTTTTTAACTTTTTACCTAATGAAACTCATTTTGTTAAATTTTAAATTCACCGGGTACTATTCCTCTGTTTAGTAATTATTCTCTTAACCTCTGAATCACTGGAGCATTTATACTATTAATCCCCATTAAACAACTTGACCCTTAGATCGACAAACTCATACGATTAACAATAACAGTTTTGGGAAACTAATTAATTGCTGTTTTCTAATTTGGTTAAATAATGAATGCATTAAATGATGAATTCCCCTAATT
>NW_024693971.1:0-384 GCF_008729295.1 Plectropomus leopardus | reverse complement strand
TATATATATATATTTTAAATTTTCTCCCACAGCTGAGGAGATGTACTCAAATGTTCACCAAACTGTTCAAAACTCAAAGACATTAATTTCATTTTTTTATGACAAAGAAAACATCAGATCCTCACATTTGAGATACTGGAATCATTACATGAAAGTCGATTATCAAAACAGCTGCTGATGCATTTCCTATCAAATGACTAATCATTGCAGATAGAGCACAAATATTTTTTATGCATAGCACATGGCATGCTCTTGAAAATAAAATAAAATTGCATCAGAAATGCAACGCATTCGATTTGCTATAAATCAGGAGAGTCAACGGTAAGCATTTAAAATTGTGTCATATTCATGGTAGTTTGACAGCTGAGGTTTGACCGCCTAAGC
>NW_024693970.1:0-402 GCF_008729295.1 Plectropomus leopardus | reverse complement strand
GGTGGGGCTCCTCCTGAGAGGTTTGGTTGTTGTGGTGATGCTTGTTGTTGGGGGGAGGTGCTGGAAGCGGGGGTCCTGGGGGATGTTTCTGTCTCTGTAGGTGTACCTCTGTGAACACACACCTGCAGGCAGACACAAAGTTAACTCTCAGCTTTCATTCTGGTCACTTCTGTGATTTCACAGGCCGCTCCTCTAAAACAAGCATCCTCAAAACGTACGGCGAAATATTTTTCATGTTAAAGGTTTAAAACTCATTATCTCAACAGTTTGGGGTGGACATTTATAGCTATGTCATTTTTAATTACATATTCATCCTGGAACAAGGACATCTAAATTTCTATTTATTGAACAAACGTGTTTTTATGATGCCACAATCAGATGTTTTTAGGGAATAGTTAAAAT
>NW_024693969.1:0-225 GCF_008729295.1 Plectropomus leopardus | reverse complement strand
AACAAAAGAAGAGACGACCCAAAAATGAGCAATAATTTACTAAAAACTACAAGAAAACAGCATGAAAATGGTACAAAAACACAACAAAAACAAAAGTAAAAAAAAAAAGCCAAACAAGGAAACAAACTGGAAAAGTGCTTAAAAATTCTAATACATTTGTAACATAATTTAAAATCTGTGTGTGTGATAATTACAGATATAGTTTTTTCCATAGACAATTTCAAC
>NW_024693968.1:0-318 GCF_008729295.1 Plectropomus leopardus | reverse complement strand
TGCCTTTTTTTAAATGTTGTAACTTATTTTTTATGTTTATACCATGATTTGTTTTGCTTGAGTTAAGTTTATTTATTTATTTTTTTCCTTTTTTTCGGAAATCATAAAAAACAAACAAACAATTGTTTCAGTTTTCTGATGAAATGTAAACTGTATGTATAACACAAATTTTGGAAAAAAATAAAGAGAAAGGTCGCTGTGAATGTTACAAGAGCTCCTACTCAACTCTTAAAATGGATCCTAACCATCTGTGTCAGCATGCGCGTTTATTAACATGTGACACCACCCGTGTGTTTTGCATGTGGACTCATCCAGTGC
>NW_024693967.1:0-348 GCF_008729295.1 Plectropomus leopardus | reverse complement strand
ATATCTATAGATATACATACATACACAGTGGACTGAGTGACAGAAATGATTCCCCCACTGACTCAAGCTCCGACTATTTGCTATTTATTAATGCCAAAGCTCAGGAGAACGGTACTGGGAACAGTCCTGGTATTTACTGGCTCATGATTACATGGGTTATGTAATAATTACGGTGAATTACTTTTTGAAGGTCTATTGAGTCCAGTAAGGCTCTGGTGCGCATCCTGGATTTGGATATAGCTCTGCCCGACCCTTGTGGCACACCATCACTTTCTCTCGCACTGTGTACTGCTTCAAAAACCTGTGCTGGTTCTTCTTCCTTATGAAAAGTTATATTTTAATCTGGAA
>NW_024693966.1:0-786 GCF_008729295.1 Plectropomus leopardus | reverse complement strand
GTTTAATTAAGAGTTAATCTAATTAATTTACCAACCCATAGTTTAAACTAAAGTTGGACTAAAGGCTTGGTTTAGCCAACATTTCACTTCCTCGTGATGGTTGAGGGAAGGTTCCAAAAATGCAATTTTAAGTTTCCATTAGAAACATGTCTCAAAACTTGCTAAAATTCCATCTTATGCACAGCTGTACCTGACAGGTATATGATATAATATCTGCACTTAGCAAGATTTTTTATGCATACTGGTACACATGAGAAACCTGCATCACAAATTGGAGCTTTGTCACAGAGTGCCCACCCTCAAAGATACATCAGATTCGCTACATTTGCAGAGATAAGCTCTCAGGTTTCAGAGATGTTCACTGATGGTAAATGTTTTCTGTTCAGGAAGTAATAATCAGCCAAAATAAATCAACTTTCACCAAAACTGCATTGAGCAAGTGCTTCAGAGCATCAAGACAGATGGTTTGTTCTTGGAGTCAAACATCATTCTCAAGTCCAGGAATATTTTCATCATCCCACGTATATTGTTGTATCTATGATACTATATTTAACACCGAGGGAGCCAGTGCATCAGTGTATGTTGGCCCATTATAAACAAAGATTTTCATTTCTGTTTCCAGACAATATTTTCGCCATCAAGTCCTGGACGAAGAAAAAATTTGCCTTTGATGAAAGCCGCATTAATAAAGCCTTTGGGATCCCTGAGGACTTTGACTATTTGGATTGACTGCTAGCTTTTCTACCAGAGTTTGTGGTCACAATAAGTGAAAAAAATAAGTCTTCA
>NW_024693965.1:0-727 GCF_008729295.1 Plectropomus leopardus | reverse complement strand
GTTTTCTATGTGTATCGCAGCATTTTTGGAATCGGGGTTGTACTTATGTTACCTGAGAACAAGATTTCCAAATGCAGCATCCCTGAGTTACAGAACAGAACTGACCTTCTGACCTGCATCTGCATCGCCTCTTTAACACGCGGTGGATCTTGTTTATCTTTGATCTCATATCGCAGGCAGCAGATCCCCCACCCGTCTGACGCCTGGTTGATGGAGCGGACGATGTTGGAGTTGAGAGACTTCCTTCTCTTAAAAACCACAGGCGGCAGCAGCAGGTTTAAGGTCACTGCATCATGATTACGTTGCTGTGTCACGCGCACCAATCACTGCAGATGTTTCTTACTCTGAATACTTTACCAGTGTAAGTTTGGGATTGGGATGTGTGCGAGCTGAGTCACGGCATATTCTGGGTCCTGGGCACCATAACTAGCCTGGAGAAAGACAAGAATCATCAGTCTCTGTGTGGATCATTTCATAAATGATGCAAAATAACTGGCACCACCTGCTGGCGAAACACAGAGCTCCTTGATTACTACAAACATCTGCTCATAGATAGATTTTAAAAAAAAAAAAATCATTTAAAGTTTGTGTAAAATATTTATGTGTTTGGGTATGAACACGATGTTTGTTTTTTTAGATTGATTTGATCACAATTTTAATAATAATGATAATGACAAAAATAATTGCTATTATTCTTACTATAAAAGTAAATTAATAATAATAATAC
>NW_024693964.1:0-419 GCF_008729295.1 Plectropomus leopardus | reverse complement strand
GAAAAAATCAAAAACAAAATGAGAGTGCTAAAAATAACATACTTTTTCTTTTTTCCTGTAACATAATCTATTAATGATATATAATTAAAAGAAATATGCATATCATTTCTGGACATTTTTTCCATACATTCTTTTGATTATATCTAATCACCCCCCAAACCAATTTTAAGATTACATCATTGTCACCTATTACTTTTTTACAAGAAAACTGATGTCTATTCAGGTGTCAAAGGGTTAAGAAAATGGTCTCCAGAACAAATGAGTGGGCTAATAATGCTGAGAATGCCATTAGATCTGATTTAATTCTGGTTATAAACAGCCCAAATTGAATTATGGAGATTACATCTTTAACTTCTTATTTGTGTTCATTCACTCTTTATTTAATCATTGAGATTAACAATGAGAAACATTCACAAGAA
>NW_024693963.1:0-301 GCF_008729295.1 Plectropomus leopardus | reverse complement strand
GGGGGGGGGGGCTCTAATTTGAATGCCATACATATTACAAAGTCTAGTGTGAAAGTCATATAATCCTTTTGAGCTTTATTATGGAGGATTCAATAATGTGTGTATATAAGGGTTAATGCTGTTCACACTGTCCTTCAGCAAGGAAAGAAAGAGTTAATCTCACTTACTATTTGTAATATTCAACATAAAAGACGTATTATCAACTGTTCAGCCTGCTGGAGAGGAAGAAAACCTGGTTGTGCTACAATAAAACTGCAAACAAATCTAATATGGGGAAGTTACGACAGCTTGTGCAGAAATT
>NW_024693962.1:0-1555 GCF_008729295.1 Plectropomus leopardus | reverse complement strand
ACATTTAGGACACATGCATCAACACACACACAGTTATCACAACAGGAGGGAGGAAAATAATGCAACAAACAGTCCCTTCAGTAGCTGCCTTTACTTCCTGTTTACACTGTAACCATGGAAACAGAGCACTATTAAGTGCCTCGCTGTTGATACTGAAGAGTAAACGAGACGATTCAGAGGGAAGGTCTGGAGTCATATAAAAAGCATTTTAAACAGCATATATCACCGATTTCCCCGCTGCTGGTATCTATATTTAAATCATATATGTTCCACGAGTGAAATGATAAATAAGTCATCTCAGCGCGGCGAGAGAGGGAGGGGCGCCGAGGAGCCGCCATGTGGAAAAGATGAAGAGAGCAAACGAGAGGCCAGGAGGCAAAACGGGTGAAATTTATTTTTCAACCTCTGTCAGCTGGGAGCATTAATCTAAGAAGACCACTCCCCTGCTCTCTCATCCCAAACATTAAATATCACCTGCCGTGATTAATCCCAACTTAATTAAATCCATCAGCGAGACAATGGCCAGCCAATGAGGTATGTAATCATTCACACAGTAAATTAAAAGAAGGAAAGGCTCCTCTGTGTTCTCCTCTGACAGAGATGGAGAGGATGGAGCAGGGGGTCCCCGAAACTCAGCTGCAACACACACACACACACACACACACACACACACACGGAGGAATATATAAAACACACTCAGTCAGACGTGGTGTCACACACCTCTCTGCTCACGCTTTGATAAAAACATCTTTCTTTTTTAAAAAACCTCCAGCTTACAAACTGAAAAACTATTAGTCTGAAACTCGCTGGAAAATGAGATGTGATCATCGTCATCACGTGCACACACGTGATCACGCGTGCATGTGTACCGAGCCTTCAAATGGTTATCAGAAACACTTTTCGAAAGCAACAAATGTTCGAAGTTCTGATAATTATCTGATCCGATTATTTTCGCCATAGTTTTTGTAACCAATATTCACACTGCCTTTGAACACCAGATTCTAATCAGTTCATTGTTGAGTCCAAGTGGACGTTTGTGCCAAATTTGAGGAAATTCTCTCAAGGTGTTCTTGAGACATCCGGTTCACCAGAATGAGACGGACACAAGGTTATCGTGACCTTTGACCACTAAATTCTCATCAGTTCATCTGTGACTGAAAGTGGACGTTTGTGTCAAATGTGGGAAAAAAATTCCCGGTCTGCTTAAGATAACACATTAACAAGAATGAGGTGGGCAAAAGATCATGGTGACCATGACCTTTGACCACCAAATTCTCATCAGTGCATGGTGGAGTCCAAATGGACGTTTGTGCCAAAGGACAATGCTAGGATTTTAAGATGGCACCCTATCAGGGGCCAGATTAGGCCCCTGGGTCATAGATTGAGTATCACTGGACCTGGTTTATATGTGATGGAGGCTGATTTACAACACAGATTCTTCTCTAAACTCTTTTATCAGTATTATTTTTTTAAAATTTGACCTCAAACGACAACATTCAGGTATGTCTCACACACACACACACACACACACACACACACACACACACACACACAC
>NW_024693961.1:0-746 GCF_008729295.1 Plectropomus leopardus | reverse complement strand
GCAATTTAATAAAACTATCAATGAAATGGCATGCAAGCTGAATTGCAAATAGGTTCATGCATCAAAAGAGTGTCACTAGGAAAAAGATTTACTCCCTTCCTCACTCGAGCAGCAGTAGTAGTAGTTTTGTATGTAGTTTACGTGCTTTGTATTCGGGATGGGTGATATGTAAAATATTATCACAATATTTCAGGCTATTTTCGTGATAATGCTATTCTTGACGTATGACAAGAATATTTGAGAATATTTTATAATAAATTATAAGAAGGTACAAGGAAGATTTATAAATTATAATTTAAACATTATTTAAAAAAATGAAATTAAAATTTTCCTCTACCCTGCTACATCTTTTGGAGTTGAAGGAGGTGTTTAGGTGTAGCAGGATTGAGGACAGATTTTAATTGCATTTTTCTAAACTAGGCTTATAAATTGACTAATGAATCTACCTTCTTGAAATTATTTATAAAATATTCTTAAATATTCTTTTCATATTGTCGAGAACGTCCTTATCGCAAAAATAGCCTGAAATATTGTGATAACATTTTTTAGCCATATCAACAAAATAAGTTTTGTATTTGTCAACATAAATGTAGATCACATGCAAATATTCAGTAAAAACTGAGCAAAAATAATCTTAGTTCTTAGAATTGTAAACAACAACAGTAAGTCAGAGTGAGATTCAGATTCTGTATAATATATAAATAACAGCAAAATGAAAGCGATCAAAAATTACACTTTCAAACGAC
>NW_024693960.1:0-783 GCF_008729295.1 Plectropomus leopardus | reverse complement strand
GAGTGGGCTTACTGGTATGTAACAGCAGTCTGAGGGGGATACGACTCAGGCTTAGGGCTTTAACGGCATCACTTTGAGAGGTTTAATTTTCTGATGTCCAACCATCAGCGAGCCAGGACGAGGAGGGTTTACAAGCTTGTATTGTGTCTTTGTGTGTTTTAGAAAAGGATGGCAGCTGTAAGGATGCCAAAAACTGTTTGCAAGATAGTGCTTAATGTGTGCAAAACACATTAAAAAAATCTCTAGTTTGGATATAAACTAGGGCTGTCAAATGATGATTTTTAATGGCATTGCGATGATAATTAATCACATTTTTTAATGACATGTTTTCAATGCCATTATTTTGCATTTAAAAACAGTTAGGAAGTCCATATTGGTACAGTGAAAGGAAATGTTACTGTGTGCCGCAGGGGTCAGATTAGGTTAAGCTTAAAGGTCCCATATTGTGCTCCTTTTTAAGTTATATTACTATATACTTGTATTTCTAGTTTATACTTGAACATGTTTACATGCTTCAATGTTTAAAAAAACAAAAAACTAGAAAATTCTTGTCCAGAAAAAGCTCAGTCTGTTCTGACTGGTCAGTGTTTCCGGGTCTTCCACATCTGCTCTCTCAGCATCAATGCACCATCATTGCAGCAGGGGATTGACTGTAATGGCAGTGTAGCATCCCTTTTCATTTTTATATATTATAATTGTTACATTAAAACTTCAAGGAAGTCCTGATGGCTCGTTTAAAGGCGCAATTTCTAAATACAGGCTGTATTTCTCTGTGGACTGAGC
>NW_024693959.1:0-526 GCF_008729295.1 Plectropomus leopardus | reverse complement strand
ATTACTGTCTGCACATAATTATGGTTGCGGGAAGAGAGAAATTAATTGAACTTTGTTTGCCCACCTTTACTGATAATAATGTTTCATTTTATGATCATGAGCAGAGTAAATTCAAATCGAGCAGAATAGAAGTCGAGTAAATTAAAGATATTCGCTAAGAGTAAATAAAAATGATTAAACTACAGTTACTTTCCCTAAAGTTATTAGATATTGTGTGGTGTTTACTCTTCTACATGAAGTTCAGGTACTCTATAACACCGATCGCTTAATTAGAATCAGTAATTAATGATCATTAGCTGCAGCTGAGTCAGTTTGCCAAAACAAGTTTCCTTCAAAGTAAAAGCAGTCAGCGCTTTGCACGACAAGTTCAAAATATGATCGCGATATATACGCATACTCTCAATCAGATAGTGAGATCAGGACGTTAAATATGAAACTGAACCCAACTGTAAAACGCTTACAAAAATCATCACAAGTTCCTCTGTTTGTCGAGTAAAGTTTTATTATGAAGATAGTGGCAGGAAGT
>NW_024693958.1:0-756 GCF_008729295.1 Plectropomus leopardus | reverse complement strand
GAGTTGGCCCTGACGGTCAAGACAAAATGAAATTTCACAAAACACAGCCAAAGTTTCAGAAAATACAACATTTCACAAAACATGATTACATTGTAGTGTTTTGTGAAATGTCATTAGCCAGTATTAGTGCCCATGGCATCTGTCATTACATCTGTGAAGGCACCATCAATTCTGGAAGGTACATACAGGTTTTGGAGCAACATATGCTGCCACCCAGATCATGTATTTTACCGGGATGTCCCTGCTCATTCCAGCAAGACAATGAGGCACGTTGTGCACGTTTTACAACAGCGTGACTTAGTGGTAAAAGAGTACAGGTACTAGACTGCCCAGCCTCAAGTCCAGACCTGTTCCTTTGAAAGTAAATGTTGCCTTATGAAGCGCAAAATACAACAACAGAGGCTCCAGACTGTTGAGCATTAGGTCAAATATCAAGCAAGAATGGGAAAAAAATCAACTTCCAAAACTTTAACAGTAAGCATCCTCAGTTCCCAAACGCTTACTGAGTGTTGTTAAGAGAGTGAAGGGTGATGTAACACAGTGCTAAACACGCTCTTGTCCCAAATTGTTGGTAATGTGTTCCAGGCATTAAATATCAAATTAAGAACGAGCGTATTGCTTATTTAAAAAACAAAAAATTAAGCAAGAATATTAAATTAATTGGGATGGTTTATTACATTTCTGCCAATGTATCCATTTAAGCCTGCACACTGGACATTTAATGTGGCCCTTGTATCCAACTGATGGGATACAAGG
>NW_024693957.1:0-388 GCF_008729295.1 Plectropomus leopardus | reverse complement strand
AATAAATGGACCCACATACGTATTTTAGGTAGAAGAGGATAAATTGAATAGATTTGCAACACACACTGCTTAGAAAAATGCCTGGGTGGCTGTTTTTGTTTGGCTGGGTTGCAATTAGAGGGATGACTCTGTTTTGGAAGGTCCTATGTGGATGAGAACATAACAGACGTTTTCCTTTTGGCAGAAACCCATTGGTTGTGTTTGCTGAAGCTGATGATAATCATTATGTCCTGTAACTCTGGTATTGTTTTTTAACCTGGACCCTATTTCCCCATGTTTTTGTGACTGACTAATGGGAATGAACTTTTTTAAATAGGTCCAGTTTTAGAGAAACTGTGCAGCTGGCAGCTGTGAGAAAGGCTCCAATGTAACCACTTGGGGCATTTGG
>NW_024693956.1:0-567 GCF_008729295.1 Plectropomus leopardus | reverse complement strand
AATGAGACAATTTTACAGTATATGAAAACATTATTTACAAAGGTTTAATGTGACAGGATCAAGCTGAATAGGGATGAAACTGAATAATAATAACTTACATTTAAGAGTTGAATATTGCATGTTTGAATAATTGCAATAATTGCAGTTGAGTCAAGTTTATTTCATCACTTCAAATATTCCTTTTTTACCTACATTTGACCTCTTTGATACATGTGTGCAAATAGCAGCACAAAGGTGTATTATTTTACAGATGCAGTTTCATACAGGTGCTTTAGAGATTAATTATTAAGCAAATGATTTCTGTTTAACCCAACAGAATTTGGGGTGTTTCTGCGAGATGTGTGTGAACTGTTTTGAAAATAGTGAAATCAATGAAAAAGTGTCCACGCAATTTACAAGAGAAGACTTTTGCTCTGCTAAGGTGGTGATAATGAAGATAAAGTGTATCCCAGTTTCATTTATTATGTCTTAGCAATCTAGAAACACTATAAAAAAAATAAATAAAAAAAAATAAATAAAAAAAGGAGCCTACCTTGACTGTCAGCACTTGGTACACCCGTCAAAATG
>NW_024693955.1:0-838 GCF_008729295.1 Plectropomus leopardus | reverse complement strand
ATGATGTTGATGATGATCATAATGACTAAGATAGGATGACAGTAACAGTACATATTGTACTTGTAGTACTAATGATGATGGCAATGATAGGAGGACAGTAACAGTACATACTGTACTTGTGGTACTGATGATGACAATGAGAGGATCACAGTAACAGTACATATTGTACTTGTAGTACTGATGATGATGACAATGAAAGAATGGCAGTAACAGTACATACTGTACTTGTAGTACTTATAATGATGACAATGAAAGGATGGCAGTAATACTACATATTATACTTGTACTGATGATGATGACAGTGATAGGATGACAGTAACAGTACATACTGTTCTTGTAGTACTGTTGATGATGACAATGAAAGGATGACAGTAACAGTACATACTGTACTTGTAGTACTGTTGATGATGACAATGAAAGGATGGCAGTAACAGTACATACAGTACATACTAATGATGCTGATATCTATGACGATGATTGGGTGACAGAGCCAAAACATATTAAGAATTAAGTATTCTTTTCCAAATGGTCCCATAAGAATTGTGTGATATAAATACTGCGTTTATAAAGTAGAATTTTGAGTTTATGGTATGGAGTATGCAGCCACACAGCTGTTGGCATGTTTATTCAAGGATTATCTTGAATGTGTCACATGTCCAAATCTCAACAAATCTGGCAATGCACATCCTTGGGTCCCCAATGAAACATCTGTTAGGTGTGAATTAGATCGGATACACAGCTCTCGAGATATGCAAAGAAAAAAAAGTGAGAAAACCTCAAGTAAACACAATCGCACATCATTTCAGGACACCTCATGGTAGGGCACTCTCGTTTTTTT
>NW_024693954.1:0-337 GCF_008729295.1 Plectropomus leopardus | reverse complement strand
TTTTGAGGTTTTATTGTTAGTTTAATAGACTTTTATGCTCGGTTGCTGGCTTTGTTTTGTGCCTGCAACTGAAATTGATAGCTTGTTTTCTGAAATATTTTTGAATTAGTTTGCTAAAATGAATGTTAACAGTTAAAGTCATGTTAAAAGTAATGAATAAACAGCTAACAAAGCTAAAAGTAACAAAGGTAAACAGATGAAACCACTCGCTAAAACCATGTTTGGAAATTAACTTTGACTGGTGCATTCTAAAATCTACCAGCCACTCAATAGATTACCATTGGGTTTTTGGGGGGGGGTTTGGCTGGTGAGTAAAAAAAATCTGGCAGTCACTTGC
>NW_024693953.1:0-368 GCF_008729295.1 Plectropomus leopardus | reverse complement strand
ACAACAGAGGAAATAACATCATGCCGGTTAGGTCTTAACTGCAGCCCATTTATTCAACCTATATTTAATTACATTTTGGCAAATTAGCACCATTAAAAGTATGCCAACTTAGCTAATTAGCAGTTGCTGTTCAAGTGCAATCCTATGGATGTGCAGGCAATTATCACTTGATTAGTTTGATACTGAAGAAAACAGAAAACATGATAATTTCTCAGCAAGTTCTTTAGTAATTAGGGGCATCTTTTTTTCTATGATTTCAAAGCAGATTTCTGTATGTTGGACATTAGAGATAATAATAATATTATATTTAGGTGTACATCACACCGAATCTAAAATAAATAAAGCATGTGTATCATATCTGTGTGTGT
>NW_024693952.1:0-310 GCF_008729295.1 Plectropomus leopardus | reverse complement strand
GGAAGTACACATATGCGGTACACTAAAAAGATATTTGTTAGCTTTTTATGTTTACACAATAATTTCTCAGTAAAATACAAGTTTTTGTCACTTGCAAATTGAAGGTATTGTTGTTAGTTAAAATGAACCCTAGTTTTGAATAGATAATTACAGTTTAGCTGTTTTTGGTGGCAGAGAAAGCTTTATCACCAGCAGATATTTTTTTAAGCGTGGAAAAACAAGAACCTTAGCAGAAAAAAATCTATTGTGCACAATGAACAGCAACATGAAAACATCTTGATGAAAACAACTTCAACAAATAGCTTAATAC
>NW_024693951.1:0-2502 GCF_008729295.1 Plectropomus leopardus | reverse complement strand
TATATATACACACACTGTTTGATTACACATTGCACCAAATTGTCAGAGCGCAGAGTGTACTCTGGCCACAGATGGAGCAGTAAAAAACCCTGGCGCAGTTAAAGTGAAACTTAACCATAGATTGCGTTGAGTCTAAAAGTTTCCATAACTTTGGCTCTGAAACAGCTGCTCCTCTCGTACATTAATCTAATCTCAATCGGCAGATCAAAAAAAGATCTCATGAAGAGATCCTGTGCTGTGTTCACACATCTGCAAAAACAACCGAATTTAGAGTAGCGACACAGAATGACACAAAGGATACACACACGAAAAAAAAATTTAAAAGCGAAGTTTGCTACCCCTCCAATTCTAATTCTGTGGGAAACACTATGTCGCTTGTGTTGGTTGGTTAACGTCTGCTGATGCTTTTTTGCAAATTTGTGACTTTTTTTAATATAATGTAAACAGTGAAACGCTGAGACACTTCATGTCAAGTTACTTAACAACAGTACAGCAACTGTCTTTGTAAAACAGCTCCATATTTCATTCCTGGCACCGCCTTTGTTGGTCGGTCTCACTGCTCCGGGATTCAGTTCAAAACACGATGAATGTTTGAAAGCAGTATGCCAAGCTTTCAGCTGTTTGATTCAGACGCATTCTGGGCTGGTGACAGTGGATGGCTGTGGCTCTGTCTGTGTACATTAACTATTTCAGAAAATCCATCTGCTCCAGCATACGAAGTTTTGGTCACCTATACCCTTGAGTTTATGGTCAATGACAGTTTGGTAATGTGGGAGAAAAAAATCAAGCTTATATTTATGAAAGCCCAGTAGCTAAAAATAAACTGCATACAGCCCATAATAACTTTACTGTTTTTCAGCCTGGACAAAACTGGTTACAGGAGCAAAAGATGCTGAAAAAGACGTGACGTTAGGGAGTGTTTCTTTTAATATGGTCCATTACAAATCCAGTATAGGATTTAAAGTGGACAACCACATAACATTTTTGTTTGTGTTGCTTCAAGACAAACAAAAAATGAAGTATCACGGTTGAAACGTTCTCCTGAAACATCTCCTTACCCAGTGTGTTATAGATGCCATCAGCCTCCTCCTTCACCTGTTCATCAAGCCGCTCCATATTCTGCACCAGCAAGGCCACCACCTGACCCTCCAACTGCAAACACAGAAAGATCAAAATCAAGTTCTGGTTCTTTTGAAAAGTTTGCCACATCAAAAGAAAAATCCAAGTCTACATACAGATGTGGACAAATGTATTGGAACTCTGAAAATAGAAGAACCAACAATTTTCTCTGAAATAACTTGACACTGACAAAAGTAATTGGCATCCATTATTGTTAATTCAATATTTAATGAAAATAGACATTTACTTAGATACTTTACTCTATGACATACCGAAGGCACACAGGTATACATGAGACAATTGCTTTTAACTTGATCAGTTTTCAGGAGGATTGAAACATTGTTTCAATGAGCTATAAGGGTACCAACAAATTTGGCCATGTCTGTAGGTGCTATAAAACATATAATCTGGATATAAGACACATTTTGATGCAATGCTAATACTCAGTAACAGTTAAAAAGTATGCACATATAAAGCTCTTCTTATGTTAAAATGACATGTGCGTGACATCACTCTACCCAGAAACATGTTTCCCCCTCTCATCATGACTGCTGCATAATATGAAGTATGACTGAGGAGGTTGAGAACACAGTTCTAACAAATTTCTCATCATTAACACATTTTACATCATTATCTACTTGAAAGATCAAAACATGTTTCATATCTCACAACTTTTAACATTTTCCACTGTGTTGTATGTGTGTCAGCTGAGTTCTTATCTTTATATTTTGCAATATGATGATGTGAAGAAAAATGACAAACTCATTTCATAAGCTCAAAAAAAAGAAAAAAAGCAGAGGCACAGATGACAAAGTGAGTGCTCACTTTTAAGCCTCAGTCTTGGCAAAAGAAACTCAGTTCCTGTCTGAGCTTCTTTGAACGTGTCCAAGTGTTATCAGTCAAGTCAAGATTGGAGACTCATAACTAAACAGAGCTCGCGGGGTGCCGACTGGCTGGATAAAAGTACTATTACAGATGAAAGAAGACGGACAGTCGACACAGATTTATGAGTCACCGGAGACCGTCGTGGATCATTTTGATTCATCTTATCAAGGATACCACCTGGCCTTCTGGCAACAAGGACAGAGGAGCTGGGGGCATTACAGCAAAGAGCAGAGAGAAATGGATTCAACCGAGCCTTGCTGCCCTCGAACCGTTTCCCTTGGAAGCAGCTGTAAAGAAGAGTGTGCTTTATGGGCGCTCCATTGCATGGTAAATGGACTGCATTTATATAATGCCTTTATCCAGCGAGCACTGCAAAGCCACCTGAGGTACTGTCTAGCCCACTATCACATCACAGGCCAAAACACACACACACACACACACACACACACACACACACACACACACACACACACACACACACACACACACACACACACA
>NW_024693950.1:0-207 GCF_008729295.1 Plectropomus leopardus | reverse complement strand
CATTTTTGGACATATTTCCCCAAATCTCCAAAGAATAATTTTCAAAATCTACTAATTTCTTAAGACATTTTTTTGTCAAGTTGCTCGGTGCCTTTTCCCCGTGTTTTCCAAAGAAATCAATCCAGTTTGCTCTGGGATCAAAGGTTTAAATAATTGTGAACAGTTTGGATAGTGATTACTATCGAGGATATGAAGGTTGATTTCCTC
>NW_024693949.1:0-578 GCF_008729295.1 Plectropomus leopardus | reverse complement strand
ATTACACCCCACAGGTTGTGTCTGCTTTCACACATTAGGAGATACTTGTAGGTGTGACATGGCGCAGACTGGAGGGGCTTTGCCTAACAAAAGCCCCCCTGGTGCAAGAGGACGATGGCCGGGTTTCTGCTGAGACGGCGGGAGGGGGGAGTGGAAGTCAAGTCTACCTGAGTGGGAGACACAAAGCATGTCTGGATTTTAAATTCAACCTTAAACTGACCCTAAACCGGCTAAAATTAGCTTATTTTGCTCACATATTCTCACTTTGAAGATGTAAACCTCAATCTGGCTCTCTCCATGATACACGAGGACACACAGCAGAGCAGACAGACTTCCTCCGACACCTCCCGGCTTCCTCCTCTCTCTTTGATGTGAACCATATCAAGGTCTCTGAAGAATCACAGACAGGCAGGCTGTCTCCATCCTCCACCATCTATTTCATTCTCCTCCAGATAATGGAGCGAAGCATCTGAGCGAGAGCTCCTGCAGTTATGTGGATCCATACTGTAGACGTGCAGGGAAACTTTGGGCAGCAGCTTTGATGTTACAGATTAGGTTACAGGCTCTGCATTCACAAG
>NW_024693948.1:0-384 GCF_008729295.1 Plectropomus leopardus | reverse complement strand
TATATATATATATATGGACATCATGTAGGTAATTGTAATAGAAACATGTCAAAAAGATTTTTTCTTAAAAATGTTTTACATTTCATAACATGTTCCTTGAACTAGACATCGGGTCAGTGTTTATCACAAAAAGCAAATCTTTTGCACACCTGAAGGTTAACAGGTGCGTAGAAGACCATGAGCTGACTACCATGGAACAAATAACTCCAGTACACTGTCTGATATCTGTCCAATAATAAAATAATAAAACATTTTGGTACAGAGACCTTCATCAGGTTATCTGATAACTTGTATCTATCTAGATAACTATCTAGATAACCTGGAGCAGGTCTCTGTTCCAAAATGTTGTTCTTGTTCCCATCGCAATGTTTTGAGTTTGAGTTT
>NW_024693947.1:0-225 GCF_008729295.1 Plectropomus leopardus | reverse complement strand
CACCAGCCCCGACGAGTTCCCGCCCACTCTGCCCTACAAGCACTCCTTCAAAAAACCGGGCCCTGAGCCAGGGGTCAAAGGTCGGTCAGTCTTTAAAGGAATAATTCCCATATAAAACGAGACAATTATAAACCAGTTTGTTTATTTATTGTTAGTTTTGTGAGAGAATCTTTTTTTTTTTTTTTTTTTTTTTTTAATTTTTGATATAAATAAATTCTGATGATT
>NW_024693946.1:0-691 GCF_008729295.1 Plectropomus leopardus | reverse complement strand
TGAAGCTCCCTGCTTGTATCTAAAATAGGAGGAATGGAGCTTACTGGTACACCTACAGTAAAAACTTAAAGCACACTAGAACAAGCATGACAATGGCACACAGCTCAGCTGGTGCAAGAACACTCTTACTGTGTGGGAGCTCTCAAAAATCTCCAAAAATACACAAAAAATGTTCTTTTAAAGTACAACAATAACATTTAGAGTTCCCCTGCTGCAAAGGATAAAGGACCGGCCTGATTTAATGGCTTGGTGTCAATTGTTCAATAAATCAGTGGTTCCCAACTGATGGGTTGTTGGTCCATTCCTGATGGATCGCGAGTGACTCCCAAGCATGTCAAGTTTGTAAAAAAAAAACCCAACAATTTTGAATTTCGGCACAGGGCTTTTATTTTGAAGTGTCATTTCTTCCTGTTCAGCTACCGTTTTATTGCCCTGCTATACTAGCTGTACCTTTGCAGCAATTCTATATCACTGATCCTGAAGCAAAGTGACTTTTTTGGTTGTGGTGCTATTTGTTTACAGGTTTCCCAAAGTCTTGGAAAACCTGGAAAAGTCATGGAATTTCATGATCACATTTTTCAGGCTTGGGAAGTTATGGAATTAGTAAAAATCATTGAAAGTTTTGGAAATGTCATGTATTGTCGTTACAGTAATCTTACATGGATAACCTTCCATGTAATGTAACACAACA
>NW_024693945.1:0-390 GCF_008729295.1 Plectropomus leopardus | reverse complement strand
AAAAGGACCATTGATAAAAAGAGAATAAATAATTAAAACAAATGACAAATGGTTTTTGAAAAATAAAATAAATGAATAAATAGGATAGGTGGATGAATAAGAGGTGTGTCTGTGCCTGTGCTGCCATTTGTATGTGTAGCTCTAAAGTGTTTATGTTTGCATTAGTTGCATGTGTGTATTTATGTTTCTGTACCTGTAAATGTACAAGAATGTTTTTTTGGGGAGTTGTGGCATTAGCTCACCAAAAATTTAAGCGATTCAAAAGGACTTTTCGCTGAACTGTTCAATTGTTGTTGGGTTTTTTTGTTGCTTTTTGTCGAGCTTAGTTTAGTTCAGGTTTTGAGTGTTCTGTTAAAATGTTTAACCACTGTCAGATGTTTAGTTGTTGTT
>NW_024693944.1:0-491 GCF_008729295.1 Plectropomus leopardus | reverse complement strand
TTTGTACAGATTGAACTGTACTTTCTATGGAACAACTTTGACAAATCACTAAAATGAATTGGAATAGTAGTTATAAAAAATTTGATTGAAAATTCTCATTATATGGTGACATCTTTAAATGTTTTTTTTTTTTGGTCCACCAAAACAGTCTAAAACCTTGAGATACTGAAATCAGATGTTAGATATCAGATGTCTGGCATTTGTCCATTAATATATGACTTAAGCTATTATTGAAATAGCTGCAGATTCATTTCCTGTCAGTCGGATCATCAATTAATTGATTGACTGACTTATTTAACTCTAAATTAAATAAAAAGAAATAACTTTAATTGTTATTCCTCAGAAATAAGCCTGGATGTTTAAGTGCTGCATCGATCATATACTATATATATATGTATACCAGAAACCCCTTCTTCACACTCTTTTATTTCAGTGTTTTTTAACTCTAGCCTTTAGTTTCAATAGGTCAGCTCCTGTGGGTTTAGGCCATG
>NW_024693943.1:0-697 GCF_008729295.1 Plectropomus leopardus | reverse complement strand
ATGTAATCAGAAAGGATGAGAAACACAACACTGGGGGGTTGAGTGTGCTAATTTTAGCCCCATAACTGACGAGATGTGACATTATATCTCGTCTCTGTCCAAGCAGCGCTCAAACATTGATACAAATTAGTCTGCATCAAGTTTGAAAGAGAGACTAAAGAATTAGTAATATAAAAAGAAGTAACCACCATAACAGTTTCACTGGCCTTCATGCTGCTTTCTGCTGTTTACTATCCCATTTTCAGGCCTTTCCATGATGTTGAACGTGACACACACACACACAAAAACAAAAAAACAGTAAGGCTGCTGCAGAGCCATGTACACAGGGCTGGTCTACTGGCAATGGGAAAGAAAAGGAAAGGGCAGTTAAAAAAAAAAACATGCATACGCTAATTTTGGTGGAAAAGGGCTATAAGTCATTTTAATGTACATCGTCACCATGTTGTTTTTCCTTAACTAGGCTATGCAGCTTTACTTTCCTAAACCTTTTTAACATTAAGCACATAATCTTACAATAAGCTTGTACCCTCATTTATGGAGCACTATACATCAGATATCATATGAACCGTTGTATGACGATACATTGACCCTAAACAGAATAAGCATTTTAGTAAATGAATGGAGAGATGAATTAAGATCTGGTAAAACAAAGGGGTATCATTTCTTGCCCTCTACTAGATTTTTTATCTGTTTTTTT
>NW_024693942.1:0-632 GCF_008729295.1 Plectropomus leopardus | reverse complement strand
CTTCTCTTCTCTTCTCTTCTGGGGCGTAATCAGTACCTGTTAAGACTGTGATTACCTCTAAATATTGATGAGTACATTACAACTTTGTAATTAGTTTACTGGACTCATCCATTTCCTCAGTCAGATAAAGGTGCCCTCCAGCTGTTGCATTGACACAGACGAACAGGCAAACACACTTGTCATAGGACCGGATTTGTGGGATCCTGAATAAATCCACTACTGGAATTACCGGCCAATGAGCTGAATGAGACTTCTGGCGAGTTTAAATCACTTCTAATGTATGTGTTTCAAGTATTACCACCATTTAACTATTGAACTGTGCCCTGTACACTGTACCTTGTCCTGGTCAGTCCATTGCTACTTACTCTGTACCATAATCAGATTCCACTAAATTGTGCTGCTTTACGCTGTCAAATTTCTGAAAGACAAAAGCTATAATATGTAGTAATTAATTGTATAGAAACTCCTTAACTAGGACTATAATTAAAAACCTCCACAAGGCAATGCTGTGGTGTGCCTTACACTCAGTTTGCTATCTGCACATAATGAGCACCTTAGGTAAAACAGCTCTTAATACAATCAGTTCCTGAAAGTCTTCCAATATCATCCAGTGATATTAATGAACTATAGTT
>NW_024693941.1:0-356 GCF_008729295.1 Plectropomus leopardus | reverse complement strand
AATTCACTTAAACTTAAATATTACATGTTTGAAAAGGAGTAGTAAGAAGTACATACATAATTTATTCCAGCCCCTTTATAAACATTACCATTTTATATAAGTGACTCCGCAAATTTTATATACAACCTGCCATGATATGGACAATTATCTCAGATTTATATATATATAACCCAATACAATATAACCCACTATCCCAGTTTTATATACAATTAATTATCTCTTTTTTTAAAACTAATTTCTAGGTTGGTTTTTTTTGGTCTACTTTTAAGAATTTCTTGAAATTTGCAGGACATTTTATGCCAAGTTGTTTTTGGGACATTTTTATTTATTTGGTCTCACTTACTAGCAACAGTCAC
>NW_024693940.1:0-1906 GCF_008729295.1 Plectropomus leopardus | reverse complement strand
ACACACACACACACACACACACACACACACACACACACACACACACATTACACCATTTAAGATAAACATCACCCTGTTGCCAATAGTCTGCAGTGTGAAACCTAATAAACAAGTTAACAAGATAGCATAAACAAGATAATTGACTTGATGATTTATAAGGTCATAAAAATAAAAATATATCAATAGAGAGGCACAGATTATTTTAGTTTTATACACTACCTGACACCTGCAGTCATATTATCCTCTGGCTGTGAGGGTTTGTAATTAACTGATAGTCGGGCTATATTTAGACAAGGCTTTTTCATCAAGTCATTACTGCTCACCTTAGCTATGCCGTGGATGTGGGATGGCACATGTGACAGCAGAGTCAGTCACCATAGCAATGCTGCCTCAGCTACTCTATATTTATTCTAGCATATTAGAAATTGGGCAGGATATTGGTCCAGTTTCTGCTTCTGACTCATGTTTGCCACGTGCTCCTTTAAAGTGCGGAGCCCTCGCACCCAGCGCCGAGCTTCGTCCTCACAGTGGCACAGCAGGTCCAGGCTCTTCCTGGCTCCTCTGAAGACCACTGTGAAGCACTGGCTCTCTGGCACAGACCCAGACAGCTGCCTCAGCGCCTCGGACTGGCAGCCCTCACGCACACACTCAACTTCTGTCACTGCAACTGTGGAGAGAGGAGAGGCAGAGAAAAATCATGTTTTTGAGTAAACACAGCCCTGCCAGAAGATCACAACAACTCAAGGTGCGAAACAGCGTAAGGTCAAACGTTGAGTGTTTATAGGGATTCATCAATCCCACCCAGCAGAGTGTCATAGCAACAGGATTGTAAAATATAAAACGTACTTTGCATACTCTTCAACAGGATAAATTTAACCTGAGACTCTTACAGCACCCAAACTGACACGCAAGTGAAAGTTACACCTTCAGTTTTGCTCTCCCTGCTGAAAGTCAAAGAGCAGATTCTTCTAATAGGTTTTATATTAGTTATTAACTCAACATGATGGCTGTAGTGCACAGCCATGTCAGGCTGTGTTGGCTAAATGCTAACATTAGGACATCTCCCCGTCAGCTAAGGCTGATGGTAAGGTCACAGGTCAGTCATAAACAAGAGTAGAGCTGCAATGATTAGTCAATTATTGGACTGAAATAAAATTAACTGATATCAAAAGTTGTTTCTGTCATTATTCAAGCAAAAAAAAACGAGGCAAATATTTCCTCATTAAAGATTCTGATATATTAAGGTTTGGTGGTTGTTTTTCCGAAAACAAGCATTGAGAACAGAATTTTTGGCTCTGGGAAGTTTGTTTTCGAGTACTTTTTGATGTTTCATAAACTAAACATAATTTATTAAACAATATATATGTGATATAAATCCATAGATGATAACGAAAATATTTGTTAGTTGTAGCCTTTACCCAATGTATTGAAAATTCACCTGATGACAGCCCTAGTTGAGAGGTCAGGAAATCACCAAAATATTAAGGATTTATTTTCTGGTAATCTAGACTGAGCAAATTTTGTGCCAACAATTGTTGAGGTATTTCACAAGACAGTTAAAAACTTGCTGATAGTGCCTGAGGAATAGTCAGGGGATTACCAAAGTCATCATCCTTTTGGTACCATGAAATTAAGCATATTTTATGGCAATCCAGCCAATAATTATTGAAATATTTCAGTATGGACCAAAGTGACTATCGTGTGTCATGTTGTTAAAAACATATTTCAATGTTGTGGGGGGTATAATTTTGGTGGAGGAGTCACAGGCCAAAAAGGTTGAGATTTACAACTTTATGTAATCTGTTTATCTCTTGCTGAGCTCTGGTGAGTCTGGGCAACACTTTCTGCACAGAAAAGAGACACACACACACACACACACACACACACACACACACACACACACACA
>NW_024693939.1:0-410 GCF_008729295.1 Plectropomus leopardus | reverse complement strand
ATTATTTTTTATTTAGAATTATTGATCACATAACAGTTACTGAGTTTTGTTCGTGGGGAACCCCTCTGTTAGTAACCCACTTGCTCACTCTTTGCATCCTGAAAACACGTGCACGAGTGTCATCTCTCACACATGTTTCTGATTGGAGGAATAAGAGCTGTTACATCTTTTCCTTACTGCAACTGTCCCCAACCTCCCCTACTTTTTCTTTACTATTATCATCATTATTATTTTTTTCTGTATCTACACTTGGTATGGACAGTTTTATGTGCACATAATACATATTCATTCCTTAAATAAAATAAATGAATAAACGTTTTGTGCCTGCAGTTACTTCCTGGAATGCATAAAAAACAAGTAATTTCGAGCCTAAATTGAAATTTAACACAAACTTCTGAATCACAACTGAA
>NW_024693938.1:0-929 GCF_008729295.1 Plectropomus leopardus | reverse complement strand
GAAGAGAAGAGAAGAGAAAACTCTGAAACAATATTTTATCTGCTTTCAACATCCCTACACAAGTGGTTTCTGGTTTAATCAATTGTTAGAAAAAAAAACAATATTACATCTCTAATCTTGCTGGGGAAAGGAACTTGATAATGAATGCCTCCTGCTATTATCATCATATGACATTTTTTGTGTGAATATATGTATTTTTCTGTCAAAAACATGTAAACTACCTTGACAGACTATACCACAGGGCAGTCAAATCTGGCATTCTTTTTGACATAAAGAGGACTAACATGCTCTGATGTGTTTTGGCTCAATTGTTCTAAAAAACAAATGTGTCTTTATGCATGAATTAGTGTCTAAATATATGAGTGTTGTATATGTTACAAGTTAGACAACAGCAAACATATCATAAAGGGAAACTCAGTGTACCTAAAAAAAACAGGACTTATGTATACAGACAGAAATGCATGACTGATATTAACAGTGCAGTGTGTAATGCCTGCTCACATGCTGACTGCATTTTACTGGTCTACTACTGGGCCAATACAGTCTAAATTTACAGTAATCAGTTAACCAATGCCAGGGCAAGTATAATAAAAATTTGACCGCTTAAACTCTGAGAGCCAGTCAACATAAAAATGCTATTTGTTAATGTTTGCGTGTGGCACTGACCTATAGCTTACGTTATAGCTTTCGAGTTTTACAATCCTTAAAGCTATATCTGGTAACTTTTATGAAAATAACTATCATCATGTCATATTTGCTTAAAATGTCACTATATTCTGAAAGAAGTATATGAGACAGAAAATGTATTAAAAAATCCCCCCCTATACTACCTACTTCCTCTAATGGCCTCATTAGAGGCTGTAGCATCTACAGCAGCACCCAGGAGTGGGTGGTTGGGGTGGTTTTAAAGGTCACTTGCCAAGAGCTTC
>NW_024693937.1:0-689 GCF_008729295.1 Plectropomus leopardus | reverse complement strand
TACAGTCCTCCGCTCTACCAGCTGAGCTATCGAAGGGATGCTTTAGTCTCCTTTGTATAGCTTGTGTATGGATGCTGAAACTCATGCTTCACCAAAGTTTATTCTGGAAATGTACAAAGCATCCTCTTAAAATTGTAGAACTGCACCCGACCACAAAGACGTTGCCGTCAACAAGGGTCAGTGTGTCGCACCAAATAAAGCAATGAAACCTACAATTCTGACAACGAGGCCCACTGACACATTTTACCTTCTAAATGGTTTATCATTACGGACCATGGAAAAGTCCATCCTTCGAGCCGGAGTTGAACCAGTGACCTAAGGATAACTGCTATTTTCAACCTACAGTCCTCCGCTCTACCAACTGAGCTATTGAAGGGATGCTTTAGTCTCCTTTGTATAGCTTGTGTATGGATGCTGAAACTGATGCTTCACCAAAGTTTATTCTGGAAATGTACAAAGCATCCACTTAAAATTTTAGAACTGCACTCGACCACAGAGACGTTGCCGTCAACAAGGGTCAATGTGTCGCACCAAACAAGCAATGAAACCTACAACTCTGACAACGACCCCCACTGATATATCTTACCTTCTGAATGCTTTATCATCACGGACCATGGAAAAGTCCATCCTTCGAGCCGGAGTTGAACCAGCGACCTAAGGATAACTACTGTTTTCAGCCTACAGTCCTC
>NW_024693936.1:0-895 GCF_008729295.1 Plectropomus leopardus | reverse complement strand
ATTCAGGTCATTCCACAGAAAACAGCTGATGGTTGCATTGACAGAGTTTTGTGTCAGAACGTCTTTACTAAAGTCACAGATTATCACAGTGTGTTTGTGTGTGGAAATAATCTTCCTCTGGAGCCTCTGAAGTGAAGGAAGCTGCCAGATAACTGATTTTATTCCTTCATGCTCACAGATTTATACTTAAAGTCATCAGAGTCTCACAGGATTCACCAAGTGGTTCTGGTGCAACAGACAAACCCGGATAAAACTAAAACAAAAAACACAAATCAAAAACACAGCCTGAAAAGCTAAAGATTATCCTGAAACGTCCAGGAAAAAATCTGAATCTGTAATAAAAGCTAAACAGACGTGTAAAGTCCAGAATAAAAAGAATAAAATACACAGCTAAAAAATCAAGAATATCCCTTTAAATGTTAAGATGAAGATTAAAAGCAGGCCAGCAAAGACCTTCTGCGTCTCCCCAGACCTAAACAACAGAAAAACTGAGGAGTTGGATGTGTGAGAAACAGTCTGGAGAAAAAAGGGGGACACAGTGATTAAAGCGTCACCGAAGGACTCGTCCAGGTAATAGCCTCCTCCACACAGGAAGAAAGCCATTTCACTGAAAGCCAGAGGCTCCGCGGGGCGAGCAGAGATTTGTTTGGCTGCTCGGAAAAATGTTGTTAAAGGTTTTGTCTCTGTTGTTGAATTACTTTGCCCCCCATCCCCGAAGCACTTTAAGTAAAACAGAGTCAGACACAGAAAGGTGCGTTTAACAAACAACAAGAGCTCAAACGCTGCAGGCTTTAAAATGTTAATCTGCTGCCATCAGACTCTCATTAGATACTTTTTCTATCTGCAGAGTCTCCTAAAAACAGAAACAACTACAGGAAGTCGTCCGATTATTCTT
>NW_024693935.1:0-257 GCF_008729295.1 Plectropomus leopardus | reverse complement strand
GTCGCTGAAAGAAATGCCCTCTGCCTCAGATGTAAAATCACCTGAAGTTCAGTCTCTTGATAAGTTGTCGCTGAAAGAAATGCCCTCTGCCTCAGATGTAAAATCACCTGAAGAAGTTCAGTCTCTTGATGAGTTGTCGCTGAAAGAAATGCCCTCTGCCTCAGATGTAAAATCACCTGAAGAAGTTCAGTCTCTTGATGAGTTGTCACCGAAAGAAATGCCCTCTGCCTCAGATGTAAAATCACCTGAAGAAGTTC
>NW_024693934.1:0-580 GCF_008729295.1 Plectropomus leopardus | reverse complement strand
TGCCTTTTTCCCATCCTGAGAAGCAAATCTTAAAACTATGTGGGGGTATTTTTCCCGAAATTTGTCTTCAAAATTTACTTGAATATTGATTAATATAAATGTAATGGATCACAGTATTTTTTTAAATTTATTATGGTACACTAAATTGCTCTCCAATCAGAACTAAATGTCAATGACCCCCCTTTAAATCCCACTACAAAAGGCTAGGTGTGAAGATGAATGTGTGATATTTGATACTGTAGCATATGTTATTCTGTATAGATGAGGAATGTGGTGAAACAGCTGCAATGTTTTCCTTTTTTTAACCTCTATATGAGGCAACATGCCAAAACATGCATAACAGCTGTGATGAAAATTAGTTTCCATTTTAAGGTTAACCTACCCTTAAATTAAAGGTTAAAGCGACTCATGACTTAACAAATGCTATTTGCACTGTTTTTGGTATCCAATGCAAAGAAATTATCTTAAATATTTAAATTAATGAACATCTTAATTATGCATTATATAATTATATAATTATATCGCCCTACAATATTATATTATCACCATACAATATTATTACAATGATAAACGTGTTGCA
>NW_024693933.1:0-307 GCF_008729295.1 Plectropomus leopardus | reverse complement strand
AAAATGTTTCTACAGTAGCCCAGAACAGACAAACTAAACACTGACTCTATATAGCTGCATTCATATTTTTGCATTGGCCACTTAAGTTAGCAGCCCGTCGGCTGAACATTGATTTTCTTTACCGTAAACTGCTTTATTCAGTGTTTAATCACCTGGTCTGCCTGTTTTGGAGAGGAAGAAACAATTCTGGATAATACAAAGCTGCAGGCTTACCAGTAAACTGTGATTTATACCAGGTTTGCACAGTAGTGTGCTTACATTGGAAAACATAATACTTTTAATTTTATTTCAAGCTCCTTTTTGTTTG
>NW_024693932.1:0-307 GCF_008729295.1 Plectropomus leopardus | reverse complement strand
AAAATGTTTCTACAGTAGCCCAGAACAGACAAACTAAACACTGACTCTATATAGCTGCATTCATATTTTTGCATTGGCCACTTAAGTTAGCAGCCCGTCGGCTGAACATTGATTTTCTTTACCGTAAACTGCTTTATTCAGTGTTTAATCACCTGGTCTGCCTGTTTTGGAGAGGAAGAAACAATTCTGGATAATACAAAGCTGCAGGCTTACCAGTAAACTGTGATTTATACCAGGTTTGCACGGTAGTGTGCTTACACTGGAAAACATAATACTTTTAATTTTATTTCAAGCTCCTTTTTGTTTG
>NW_024693931.1:0-321 GCF_008729295.1 Plectropomus leopardus | reverse complement strand
AAAAAGGGAAATAGTAGCTATGACATCTGCTTTTTATGCCTCCTTTGCATTTCACACATAAACAAACTTTCTCATGCCTCTCCAGTGTGTGATTTGAGACAGCATGCTGGCATTGCGGCCTCTAGTGTGACATATAACATACGCAGCAACAGTGCTTTAGAAACAATAACAATGGCATAAAATGGCAATAACAATAATTGCCTTCTCTGTTATATGGCAGCGGACCTCGCCCTCTGCTCAGAGGGTAAGGACCTTCTGAATCCTATTGTTTTCTCAATTGACATTTCCGGCTGCTGTTCTTTGAATGAGCTGCTAACTGCA
>NW_024693930.1:0-299 GCF_008729295.1 Plectropomus leopardus | reverse complement strand
TAAACAGTGCTTCATTATAAGTGAAACTTGAGACCATTTTTAAATGGAAGTATATATAAAAAGTCTGACAATCAGCAGAGTAGGAAAGGAGATGCGTGCGCGCAACTAAAATTTTGCCATCGGGTGTTCATTTTTTTTTTTTTCTGATATGGTAGACAAGAAAATGTGCATGGTGTGATAACCGTCAAATTTCATACAATGATGTACAGTTTAACTGTCTATCGTTACCTTTATCAGGTCAAAAAAAGTAAATTAAGTTTGTGCAATTGAGAGAGTTTAGTGAATCTTACTTGGAAATC
>NW_024693929.1:0-4160 GCF_008729295.1 Plectropomus leopardus | reverse complement strand
TACATTAATTTCAGTGTGTATGTCAAGTCTTACTCAGGAGTTGGAGAGCGCTGTATGTTTTTTCTTCGATGGTGTAATTTGTGTAAACAACGAGGCAGTCAGGGCAGCCAGTATTCAGCAGGACCTCAGAGGCAGGATAAGGTTTCTCTGAGTACATTCATAAACACATTTTAAATCAAAATGCTGTTGCAATGTTGGATACAAAGTCTAAATTTGTTTTTGCAGGCACATGACCAGTCGATATGTTTGCACAGCATGTTATATCAACAATACTCACCCATAGACAGAGTGCTGTTAGCCACAGTCATCTTGGTTGTGAGAGAGTAGCAGCGGCCAAAACTGTCATATGAAGAAAAAGTGAAATTACAGACATGAATGTTTTACACCACTAGACAATCCATGCAAGACTTGGAAACTTCCAAAATAACCCAAATAAAACTCAGATGTGAAATTACACTTTTTGAGATTGAAAAAGTGTGACGGCGTCACTCTCTTCAGCAGCGGTGACTTTGATCCAACTGGTCTCCACGAACATGTTTGTCAGCAATTTGGATCCCGGCAGGTTTGAGGTTTCTGCTAAGAGTGTCCACCTGCCAAGCAGCTGAAACAGACGGTGTCCCCCTCAGTTACATAAGCTGACAAGAGGTTTTACGTTTTGTCTTTGTTTAAAAAAATAAATAAATAAACACAACAAAAGATCTTGCATTCGCAAAGCAAGAGTAAGGTGATGAATGAGATGAGATGGTGTCTTACCTGATCTCTTCCCCTGATTTCAATCCGTTTGAGCAGACTCTCACAGCTGTCCACGGGAGCCGACTGCCCAAGGGACAGAAGACTGAGCACGGCTACAGCAACATGAATAAACTTCATCGTGGCTCTACTTTCACAAAGATCCTAAATGTGTGCCTTTGCGTATTGCAGTGATGGTAGCTTGAAGTATATTGTGACTGCTTCAAGCTACAACTACCGTATTTAAGGACTATTCCATGTGGACTCATGAACTGTTTACATGTGTTGAAATCTAGATAACAGGTGGACAAAGTTTTATTGGTTTTCATATAAACAGCCAAATTCACGTTCCAAAATTGGAAAATTGTCAAAAGTGTAAATGTCCAGTGCCCTTCCTACAATAACCCCAAAATGTGGATAAACTAAGGTTAAAAGAGGGTAATAACACACATCACATCAGTGCGAGACTGTAATAAAAAAAATTTAAAAAGCAGCAAGCATGAGGAAAAAAGGGAAACGCCTGCACACTTTTCTTCATGCCACAAAGTCTATTCAAGACAATGTTCTGACACACTTGGACCTTGGACTACTTTGACCTGATGAAAATCCAAGTAGAATCAAAATGCTGTCTTGAATAGACTTGTGCGGCATGGAGTAAGTGTGCAGGCATTACCCTTTTGTCCTCGAGACAAAAGTACCATTGTATTGTTGTACAATATAATAATTTGGTAAGGGTCTTCATTTAAGGGTAGAAGCTCTTCCTGAGTCTGTTAGTGTTGGCCTGGTATGACCCAATCTCAGCGGGGAAAAAAACAGTTATTGGGGTGGTTGGAATTTTCAACGATTGTCTTGGCTTTAGTGCCAATTGTTGTGTGACCATCCTTTATGCAGGGTAGAGCAGCACCTACAGTATGTTCAGCTGAACAAAATAGTCTTTGCGGTCTTGTTTGGTAAAGTTTTAGTGATGTTCCTAGTCAGGACACTCGCTGGTGCAGGAGTAGAAATTTTCCAGTATTTGAAGGGATACCCACAATTTCCTCAAGCATCTAAGGTAAAACAGTCTCTGCCTTGCTCTACTCACCATTGAGTCAATTTGCAATGCCCAGGTCAGGCTCTCAGTGACAGGATTTGATTTACCCTAACCAATCACTAGACTCCAACATGTCCGCCTGAATCAAGAGTCATCTTAAATCCACACTGATAACTAGCAATGCTTGGACTTTTATTTTGCCCGATATTTCAGGAGTGAAGCAAAACATTACAATGCCAGGTGATATGAAGTAGAAATGTCAATTAGAACAGCTTGATAGCAGCATCTATCCTGTCTGCTTGTGCTTGCTATTGTTATTAATTCTAACTGGCTGCGGCAAACCAACAGTTTGACAGCAATTCCCCACTTCCCAACAACATTGGTCTTGCACGAAACTTGCTGCCATGCCCATGTAACCAATACCATGAGCCCAGTGCTCATGGTCACCCTGTGAACAAAGCCCCAACAAAACCCCAGGAGGGGATTTCAGGAAAAAATCATTTTCTGCCATTCTCCAACCACAAGAGCAAAACACACTGTTGCCCATGGTGAAAATCACCATTACACATTAGCACAGGAATGTGCACACGGTCACATGCACATTTAAACAAATTCAGAGCAATTCCCTCTAACTGCCCAGCCAAGACCTAGCTGAACTCCTCCCTAGTCTTCAAGTAGCTCCTTGTGGTGGGTATTTATGCGCTAAAACCAGCTAACCCAGTGAAGCAACCTGCAGCTGGCAATCCACATCAGATGTGTTCCCAAGACAACTGCTCCAGCAACATTTGCCACCACATTAACAAACCCCCAAACAAATTCCAAAGTGAGCCCGCTCTACAGCCTAACCAGGGAGTAAGCTCCGATAAAGTTAAAATGTGCAATGGACAGCATATACTTACCTGCACTACAAAAACAGACACTCCTATTCAAAATCCAAATAGAACACAGACAATACCTACTCAACAGAACATACTCGTCCAAAGGTGTCTCCCTTTAGCATTTTCTACAACAGCTTTCTAAAATTAGAAACTCTGGACATGTGGTCCCCACGGACCAGAGAGCACTTCCATTTAAACCACTACACAAATTACAAACTCCACGTACAGAAGCTATAAGAAAAGCAATGAAAACATGTGGTACTCCAAATTACCTGAATGATTACCAAGGCCAAAAAAGACAAGCTTGTCACATGAGGTAACAACCACAACAAATCAAACCAAATCACCACAAAGAATAGACTTCATCTTACCAGAATGTTGAGTTTGAGCTTCAGACGAGCCCCCGTTTGTTACGACTTTGCTCTTAGGTTGGCTAAAAAGAGAGAGAAATTAAAAAATAACCAACAAAATGATTTTTCTAAACAAAACATAATCAAAATAAGTTTGAAAAAAATGCATAAATAGGTAGGAGAGATCTGTAGACTCAGTAGTGTAGGGAGCGGATGAGTGAACATTTGCTGTAGAGATGTTATGCTGCAAAAGCAAAGGAATGAAGACATCTGCCAGCCAAAAACTGATTGCTGCTGCTTTTATATGCATGTAGCACACAGGGCACAGGTGTATCTCATGATGCTATTTGGACTCATCAAGTCTGCTGCTCTGCAGTCAGACAGCAAAGAACAAAAGCTGAGGAACCGAACAGAGGAAGAGGAACCTAGCAGAGAGGCTGTCACATAATAAGAAAACAAGGAAGTTTGTCCATCGTATTTTTATAACATTTTCTTTATTCATAACGTGCATCAGGGGGAAAAAATCCATGCTTTCTAATACAAATGGTAACACTTAATATGAATTAGTTCATAAACATGTCAACAAAAGAATCCAGGATTCTTGCAACTCGATGTGCTGCCTTGGCTTCTAAGAAGAAGCTGAAGAAGCCGATCCCCTCTGCAGGCGAGCTGTCAGCTGGGCAGAGTTCTGTGTACATGCACATTAAAAAGTCTTAAAAGAAACAGCTCTGTATGGCATTATGCAGACGCAGTATGTGGCGGTATTGTAAATAAGTTAAATTCTCACCGTTGCTTGTGTCCATCATTATGGGCGATGGCATCCGGAGACATTCTGCTTGTTTCTTGAACATCTCAACATCAGCAGGTGAGACACTCTGTCTCCTGCCTGGAAATGAATAAGAAAAATTGGAGACATTTCATCAGAAAACTCGTTATTTGCTTTGCTGTGTAACATAAGGGTTAATTCAGTGTTTTACGACTGCTAAGTGAGTATTTCTTACTAAAAAGCATAAGAGTTGTGAACGATTCCTTGCCGGAGACAATGTCCTCATAGACAACCAGACAGTCAGAGCAGTCGGTCTTCAGGTAGACTTCTTTGAGGTAAAAAGGTTGCTCTGTAAAAAATACACACACACACACACACACACACACACACACACACACACACACACA
>NW_024693928.1:0-558 GCF_008729295.1 Plectropomus leopardus | reverse complement strand
TCTAGCCTTTAGTTTCAATAGGTCAGCTCCTGTGGGTTTAGGCCATGTGTCCATATCCAGCAGCAGAAATATAATAAAAGTCGTAAGTAAGATACCTGAGAGCTGGCTGGCCATCCTCCGCAGGGTGACTGAGGAGGAACGGATCTGAACCTCCCCGCTGTCTAGAAATATCAGGCCATCTGTCACATATTTCAGCTCCGAGTCGCGCGTCTTCCCCAGAGGGTTTTTGATTGTAAAGTTCTCCACGTATTTCTCCAGAGGGTCATCCAGGGAGCCGATCTTCCCGTCCTCCCACAGCTTGTACAGCATCAGCGTGGGGAAGATTTTGGACAGGCTTGCAATTCTAAAAGATAACAGAGCAGGTATCTTCATGTTGCAGTACTGATGCACAGTCTTTGTTTAATGCAAACTCTTCTTGCGTCTTGCCTCCCAGCTTTGTTTATCTTTCTGCTTTCAATAAATTCCCCATTAACATTTGCCTTGTGGCTGTCAGTGACTTTTAATAGACTTGTCTCGCTGAATAGACATAAAAAAACAATTATGTATGCCGAGTCAGAT
>NW_024693927.1:0-238 GCF_008729295.1 Plectropomus leopardus | reverse complement strand
AAAGCAAAATGTAAAGGATATGGTAGTTCATATTTGGGGAGGCAGTGGGAGACAGGTATTGTAGGCTTCTTCAAAAAGGTGGGTTTTGAGTTTATTTATAAATGAGGCTGAATTGCAAATGTTTGGAGGGAAGGGAGTTCCAGGGGGTTTGGGCAGCAATGCTCAAAAGGTCTCTTTTTTAACCTTTTTAGCTTATTTTCAGATAATTTTCTTGTATTTTTTATTTAATTTTTAACTA
>NW_024693926.1:0-235 GCF_008729295.1 Plectropomus leopardus | reverse complement strand
GCAGCAGCAGCATTTGCCTGCATCGAGGCTGTCATCTCTGAATCATGAAAATACTGACCTTTGACTTGCTGTCAGTTCCTGCTCTTTTGCTGAGGATAAACGCAGAAAATGTCTTGATAGAACAATCTGCAGCACAATTAATTTCTTCAATCACAATCACCACAAGATCAAAACAGTCTCAGCAGGCAGAGCTGTTTAAGTACAGCCGGCTGTGAAGATGGTCACAGTAGTGGAA
>NW_024693925.1:0-541 GCF_008729295.1 Plectropomus leopardus | reverse complement strand
CAAAAAAAAAAAAAAAGACAGAAGTTTTTCTCATCTGCAGTATTTGCGTTTTTAATACTGTATATATATTTCCTGTATATTCTTGTTTGTTTATTAGTAAAGACATTACTGAGAAATAAATATTTATGATCACTGTAACCTTTCTAAAATAACAAATTCTCAGGTGGCCTAAGATTTCTGTACATCACTGTAATTTAAATGATTTTTTTCTGGACACATTTAGGTTTTGATCATATTCTTTTTTTATGGAATTCAAGTTTTTATCGAAGTTTTCTCATGGCATGGTACATGGCACACACTGTTTCAGTACAGAGAAATATGAAACAAAAATACATCATAGAGGCAGACTCCACATCACAAGTCGGTTTTGATCATTTTCTAATAATTCTCCCTCATTTTTTGAAACTAATTTTCAGGTCATTTTCTTTGTCACTTTTTACTAAATCTTGAAATTTGTGTGACACTTCCTGCCAAGTTGGTCATTGTCTTTCACTGTGTGTTTTTTATTTTAAGAAATCAAAACAATTTGCTCATATTTGAG
>NW_024693924.1:0-366 GCF_008729295.1 Plectropomus leopardus | reverse complement strand
GGAAATTTTTTGCAACCCCCCCCACCCCAAAAAAAATGTTGTCAGGTTTCAGAGGTTTAAATTATGGTGAAAGGCGCCTGAATACAGCACAATAAACTGCTGTCAATCCAGGAATTAAAGACTTAATGGTTTAAGCGGGCAAATATCTGTGTGAACAAAATAATCTAATCAGCTGATAACAGAACCGGAAGATTGTGTACATTTTGACAACTGTTTAGATATTCCATGCATTAAATTACATGTGCGCGCACGCACACACACACACACACACTGAGCAGAGACTGAACTCCACAGGGCCTGAGAGGAGAGAGGGGGCTGGGGGGGACTCGGTCCGCCGCAGGCCCCGTCAGAAGAGAGCGAGTCTTG
>NW_024693923.1:0-842 GCF_008729295.1 Plectropomus leopardus | reverse complement strand
TTAAACACTAAATGGACAACGGAGACACCATAGCAGTCTGTCAAGGCAGTCGAAGACAAATTTGCATTAATGCGAAGTGCATCGCAGACAAGCCTTGAATATTTTAAGCTACATTGTCCACTTGGACAGCTTGAATCAGCCATGAGCACATTGTGAACAGCATCCCAGAGATTTTCCAACATCAACCTTAAATCCTCAGTTCTGTGCAGCTCATTCATTCATATTCAAGTGAAAGAGCATAGCCTTCCTTCAGCTACAATGCCTCGCAGTGTTTAAGTCTTGTCTGATTGGCTCTCTCCGTGCCCGCGGCTGCTTTTCACACTCATGACCACAGCAGCTGCTCCATGCTTGGATGAAGCTCCTCAGATCCTGAATGCTTGAATCATTGTCTGAAACAGTGATTGGGGTTGAGATGAGGACAAGTAGCAGCCATGACTGTTTTGTTCTAATAAACAGGCCTTGATAGTGAAGATCATCTAGCAAGAAAGCAAAGCTGCAATCATGAGAAAATTTCAGTGTCAGAGCCTGAGGGGAAACCAATGTAACCGCACCAGCTCAGCGACATCGTAGGTGGCAGTTGTCCAGATCCAGAGTTGTAATCTAAATAAGTTACTCCAGTACAGTACATACGTGTTTTTGAGAACCTGTACTCTACTTGAGCTTTTCTATTTCTGTAAACTTTCACTTTTACCCCACATTTCCTAAATAAAATGTATTCTTTTACTCCACTTCTCTCCCCCAAAGCATTGTAGTTACTTTCTACAAAAGACAGGAGGGGAGGGAAGACAGGAGGAGGGGATGAACAGACAAATAAAAAAGAATGGATTTCTTTAACCCTTCGT
>NW_024693922.1:0-741 GCF_008729295.1 Plectropomus leopardus | reverse complement strand
ATATATAATTATAATAATCAAAAAAATATATTTTCTGGACATTTTTCCCATCTTTTTAAAAAATGATTTTCCAAATCTACCTATTTCCTTACAACATTTCTTTCTTTTCCCCATGTTTTCAAAAGAAAACAAACCACTTTGCTCTGGGTTCAAAGGGTTAAAAGCGTTGTCTTGCTGCAGTCCTCCTGTTAAGAGTTCCCTTTATACTGTGCTTCTAAAGTCAAGATGGGGTCAAACTTCACAGCTCTTACTCTTTGCAAAAATGCATTAAAAAGCTCATCTGAAGTTGATCAAAGGTTTCAAAAGCCAAGTGAAAATCTTTCAAAGTTGCACAAGTTTTAGCAGAAAATGTCCTCTTTTCGTTTCCATACTTTCACTGCAGTCCAAATGGTAAACACAAAGAGGGAAGTTCAATACAAGAAGATCTATTCTCTTATTTGAACAAAAATATATATATTCAAGTCTAATCAGATTTTCATTTTCTTAATTTTTGCAGGCTTGAATATGTCGTTGATTAGCAACATAATTGATTTTGATGAACTGTTATTTTTTTGTGCCATGTCAGTTTTTAAAAAATATTAAATGTATGTCAGTAATGATCATAACTACCAAATTCTCATTCATTTTCAGATGTTTAACTCTTTAAATGCCAGTCTCTGTGGAGATACCATTGTTTTTATTATAGGAAAAAAGCTATAAAGATGGAAACAATTTAATATACTTGAGGCTAAGATTATTTAA
>NW_024693921.1:0-847 GCF_008729295.1 Plectropomus leopardus | reverse complement strand
TATATTTTAATAAAAAATATGTTTTGGTAGCAGATGTTTTAACAGTGGCAGGTCACCACAAATAAATATATGTGTGGAAAACCCTGACAATATCCAGTCTCACATCAAATATCAATATGTCAATACATCGCCGAGCCCTATCTGCACCTAATGAATATTTCTTTATTGGTTTTTTCTTCTGTTACTTGATTCGTTGTTTTGTCTATTAAATGTCAAAAAATATTTAATAGTGCCCTTCAGAAAATCTTTTGGCGTGTCTATTGATAACCCAATTTTTAGTTGCTAAACCTACAAAATAATTGTTTTAGCAATTAAAACACATTGTGAAGGTGAATATCTAAATTTGACAATTGACAATTTGCTTGTTTATTTCTGAAAACAAACGCATTCTTTGACCCCATATCCAAACAGTTTTGCTCTTAACTTCTTTTTCTTGGAGAGGGCATTTTAGGAGGATTTTCCTCCTCTCAAAGTATTTATGGAGAATAAATTGAATGACATACCCATTGTTGCTGTTATTTATGTAATCCACCGTCCGGAGCAGCTCTGTTCACCCCCGCCAGTCTGAGTGGGGATCAGTGCACAGTGGAGGGAGGGGCGGAGAATGGACGGACACAGAGCCGCATCCTTACAAACTAAAAGCTGTTTTCAGTCCACTGTTGCAGTCTGATTTTTATCTGTCGCTAGGCAACAGCTTTGAGGGAACTGACATCTCTATTGTGTTGGCTAGAGCTTGTTTGTATGTGTGTGTGTTTGTTTGTGGTAGGGCGAGGTCCACACGAGACATTTTAAAAAAAGTAAAACCCATATAGCCCAGCAGCCGTCCATTTGGCTCTGCATGGATGTA
>NW_024693920.1:0-911 GCF_008729295.1 Plectropomus leopardus | reverse complement strand
TAAATAAAATATGTATTCTTTCTGTAACACAATTTTTTAAAATAATTTTATTAATTAGAACTATAGTTTTCTGAACATTTTCCCCTGGTTTTTCTGGGGGGATATTTTAAAAAAAAAATACTTCTCTCTTCCTATCTTTTTTTCACCTTTTACAAATTACTTGCATTTTGTGAGACTTTTCTTGTCAAATTGCTGATTGCCTTTTCACCCTTCTTTTGAAAGAAATCAGACCATCTTGCTCACATTTCAGAGGTTTAAATGCCTGTGAAAGATTTTTTAATGCAGTAAAAGAAAACCTATGTCAGTCCAGGCTTCAAAGGCATAAGTTGTTTCTCTGAGTTGTCTTACCTGCTGTGCCTCTAGCTCCCTCTGCTGGACCCTTTCTGCCATGTGATTGGCAGCCTCCACTGTGGGAGCAAAACAAAAAAAAAACAAACAAAAAAAAGATTCTTAATACCTGTTTTCAAAATGTTTATTTACTCCAACATGACAGATATTGAAATAAAAATATTAAGATTGCCATTGTTTTTCAAAGAAGGTTTCCTGTGATATTATACCCTCATAAGGATTAAAATGTATCATATGAAACATAGTGGATGACAAATGCAAAATAATAAATTGCAACTTTTTCCAAAAGATACGGCAACAAATCCTCGTGTCAGATTACATGACAGGTCAAGCATGAAATGACACAATCTTAGCAAAATTTGCAAAGTCTCTATTTTGAATCTGAGAGAGGGGACTTACACCGTTTAACAACATCAGACAGCATGCCCTCTAAATCCGTGGGCAGCATTTGCTCATTTGCTTCCGGGACCATTTTATTGAGGTTCTCCAGCAGTCTGCTCTCCCTGTGTCCACGTTTTTCCTAAACAAAAGCAGAGAATGCTCAGACACTGGGCAAAAAAAAA
>NW_024693919.1:0-757 GCF_008729295.1 Plectropomus leopardus | reverse complement strand
GTCTCACTTCCTCAACAGTTCATCAAACCAAATGTCACTTATTTTTTGTTGTATATATCCAGGACAGTTTTTGCATCTCTGTTTCAAGAGATTGTTGAGCATTTGGAGAATAGGTTCAAAGAAATCTAATAACATACTGTACGCTGTCTGTCTCTCAGTGTCATATTGTGTGTCATAGACTGTATTTTGTGTGCGTTAGCTGAGGTCCGGTAAGAAATCACACGCTGTGAAGGCTCACACACAGTCTGCAGAAACCTTACCCACCTTACTATATTCTTCCACAAACTGCAACTTTTGTATTTATAGAAAGCTCAACATTTTGTTGAATATGCTTGTTTGCTTTCTTTCCAAGAATTAGATGAGAGGCTGAGTACCACACTCATGTCTGCCTGGTAAATGTGAAGCTACAGCCGGTTGGCGTAGCTTAGCATAAAGACTGGAAACCAGGGGAAACAGCTAGCCTCAAATCCATCTCCACACTTTGTCTCAGCACTGTGCATTAGTGCTGTCAAAAACAGCAATTTTTTGAGACACATTTATTCTGAATTCTTTTTTGTTAATGTTCATTCTGCTATTAACCAAGAAAGAAAAGTTTTTGCTGTGAAGTTATAACCTGGTTATATTTTTCTTTTGCTAAATTTGCTTAATTTTGCCCATGGAATCAAAAATTGCATTGAATATTTATATTTTTCAAAGCACTGTATCAAAGTTAAAAAATTTCAACCCACACACTAAAACATCTTTAAATGTTTTATGT
>NW_024693918.1:0-1219 GCF_008729295.1 Plectropomus leopardus | reverse complement strand
TGTGATGGTTTTCTTATTGCAGATTTAAACATGAAGAAGAGAGGGAGGCTGTAGAGTGTAAGGATGAACAGGTGAGTGTCAGGCTGTGGACTGACTGCTATTATTATTATTATTACAGTATATTTCCTTGCTGTCACTCATTTGCTATGTATTAGACAGCTGAATCCCCTCATGATGAAAGTGTGTTCAAGAGGATTGACAGCGTGGCAGCAGCAGAAATGGACAGTTGAAAGTCAGGGTGTGGACTGACAGCTGATACAAAGACCTGTCTAAGAAGACACCACATCAATCTACTGAGCTGTGCTTGAACGTGCCACTACCCATCGACCATACCAACTAATGATCCACAGAACAGAAATATGGTCGTCATTCAGCTGACGTTGAAAAGTGACTCTGTCCCTTATGTGACACAGTAAATTCACTGTTGTGAAACAACAACACTGGAGTTAGTGGTGATACATAATGTTAGCAACTGGCTGCTTTGACTTTGCTCTAATACACTGACGATTCACATAGCACATTAGATATACTGTGATTAATGTGTCACTGCTGACAATCAGTTGCCAGTGTTGTGCTTTGATTCAGTAAACAAACGCTCCATAATCCCTAATTTAAAAAAAAGCACTGCAGATGTATAAGAGTAAATGATCAATCAGTAAGCGCCAAAAAAATATTTTAAAATTCCACACGTCTCATTATTGCCACCGTGGTTGATCATTTAAATGTTCAACATTTGGAGACAACGACTGTGATGAACTGATGATGCTCCGCTTGCTAAATTTCTGTCAATCCCAGCAGCATGAAGAAGATTCTGCTGGGAACAGTGAGTTTCTTCTGTAGGTATACAGGACAGAACATAAACACATATATCAATGAGATATGACAGACACAGGAAGAGATATCAACATACGCACAATTACTGATAAACCAAAATTTGAAGAGGACTGTGTCAGAGAGAGAAATCATAACCACAAACCACAGTTCAAAGCAGGTAAGAATATGCAAAAATCCACAGTGATGTGGATGGATTGTTCATATCTGCAGATGGGAGCTGTGAACTCATCCATCCTGAAACTACACATAAACATACATACAGGCATGAGGAATGTCTGCCAGGATGCAATCAAAAACCTCATCAGGTGCTGCTACACTTGGACTGTACAGCAGGTGTTACACACACACACACACACACACACACACACACACACACACACACACA
>NW_024693917.1:0-880 GCF_008729295.1 Plectropomus leopardus | reverse complement strand
ATTTGTTCTTTAAAATTTACCCTAGTTATTAAATATTCTTCTGGTGATTCTCTCTCCTCTTTTTAGTTAATTGTCAGGTCTTTTTTTTTTGACACCTTTTGGTAACTTTTTGCAATTTGCTAGATATTTCATGCCAAAGTTTCAGACTGCCTTTTTTCCCCTGTTTTTGAGGGAAATCAAACCAATTTACTCGGTGTTCAAAGGTTTTATTGCTTGGGAAAGGTGCCTGAATGCAGCACATGAAAATTAATGTCGATCCAGGTTTCAAAGGGTTAAAGCACAGGGTTTCCCACACATTCATTTAGTTGTGGCGGCCTACCAAGATAAAAATATCTGCCACCATGCAATAATTTTCTATTTTTTGAGCTGGACTGTTCATTAGGTCCACTGTTGGAAAATAAATACTTTTCAGTTATTTACTGCACCACACTATTGGAGCACAAGAGTGTACTGTGGGCACAGATGGAGCAGCAGAACTTAACTGCTCATGTCACTGGGTGTAAAAGTTTGATGAATTATCTACCCTTTGAGAAAATATAATTATGTGGGAAACGATGAAAGGATAAGGCTTTCGTTTTTCTATGTTTTACTTATTGTAAACAAACTCCACAAAAAGATCCAAACCATCAACGTGTCAGTCCATCTCTGACTCTCCTACACTGTCAGGGCCACGAGCCCAAAGCCCTCTGGTTCCTACTGAAGGTGGACATCTTTCAAAAAAATAGACCAAAAATGTATTGTTTCATTGGAAAAAAAGACTTCGTAAAAAAACAGCTGCTCACTGTAGTTTTTGACAAACCTTACTCAAACGGGAAGAAAATTATTGGTGACTTTGCATTTTAACTTTATTTTAATCCTTTGAAACTGGAGCAAATTGGTT
>NW_024693916.1:0-206 GCF_008729295.1 Plectropomus leopardus | reverse complement strand
CCTTGTCCAAAATCCAATGGGATTTTTTAATTTAATTTTGGATTACTGCAGAAAATAACCTCTGTAGTAAACAAGAATTTATGATACTTTCTCATTTTATTTAGCAAGATAATCTTCACAAATTAAGGATTTTTGAAGCGTAAACGCAATCTAGAGAAGTGAAAAGGTAACATCAGACTTTAAACAAACGACACCATGGTCACATG
>NW_024693915.1:0-751 GCF_008729295.1 Plectropomus leopardus | reverse complement strand
GTGTGTGTGTGTGTGTGTGTGTGTGTGTAAGTGTGTGTCCTCTGACCTTGTGACCTTCTGGTTTATAAGACACTGCTGCAGTGTGTCAGCAAGACGCTGGTGAACCAGTGAGTAGCGGATGAAGGCTCTTCCTTTCCCCAGTGACGTCTTCAACTGTGGACACACAAAAATGCACATTTAAGTGTACTTTTACACTCATACATATACACACAGACATTAACCCGCTGCAATGTGGCATGACCTCAGTATTATGCAAGTTCCCACACATAACTATTCACAAAATTTAAGAACTTTTCAATGACCCATAATTACAATTCCATTACCATTCACAATTTAAAACACAGAAATTTATACTTCCCTCAAGATGTTAATTTTACTATTGAAAGCAGACCACAGACACAGAGAAGTGGAGCTTCCAGAGTAGCGGACTGACAGTCAACAGTTTGGTCGGCTTGTTGGTTAATTTGATTAAAAAAAAAAGGAAAAAAGCTAAATATCTTTAAACTACCATGTGAAAACTTTCAAAACAGACCAGTTAAAACAAAATCAAAGTGCTCATTGGTGCTCAGAATGACAATTGTACAACTTAAAGGTATTAATCGGACAGAGGTATGAAAAAATGTTTAATACAACTTCCAACTAATCAGATTAAAAAACTGTTAAAACATTGTTCCATCTAGCTGGAATACATAGAGGGAGGGATATAACAGGAAAAAAAAGCAGAGAAACGTATGTAATGGTAAAGAAAACA
>NW_024693914.1:0-533 GCF_008729295.1 Plectropomus leopardus | reverse complement strand
GTCGTGCTGTCGCAGTCCTGTCCGCATCCAACAAACACTTCCTTTAGACGACTTAAAGGAAACAGGGATTGTTCAGAGGTCCTATTGCAACTAAACAGGCAGCTTAGAGAAGAAAAGTGCTCGTTTTTGCTCCTCTGCCGCGGAGTCGCTCTCACTTCTCAGCAGGTACAACGGAAAGTGAAACTAAGAGAAGTTCAGGAAGAGAAAATTTAAAAGGCTCGCCTTGGTATCGCTGTGCTCCGCCCCTCGACTAAAAAGTTTCTGCTTTGTGACATTGATTTTAATACTGTGTAAAACGAAAATCCACATTTCCTTTAATTTTCATGCCGGATTATTTATACTATCGTTTCTTTTTTTTTGCGCTCAAAATGTCTGCAGATCTTTGGGCTATCGCACACAAAGAGGACTAGATCTCTTTAGTTTAATATCAAGAATGCAATTTAATGATTTCAGTTATTTGAGTAAACCTGCATGCAACAGAATGGGCAATGTAACATTATGTCATCATAATGGATTAGACAATACAGGCTTAT
>NW_024693913.1:0-576 GCF_008729295.1 Plectropomus leopardus | reverse complement strand
ATAGGCAATGAGCAGCTTGGTGAGAAATGATCTACAAATTGCAGAAAAAAATAGTAGATTTAGAAAATTGTTTTTAAAAAAGCAAGGGAAAAAAGAGGTAGGGAATAAACTATATTTGTAATCATCATAATTACATTTTTTAAATTAAGTTGCAAAATTGTCATTTTTAGAACTTTTTCAGGTAATTTTCTTGTTTTTTTCTTACTTTCTTTTTCTTTTTTTATTAATTCCAGTAATTTTCAGGGAATTTTCTTGTACTTTTAACTAAATCCTTTCAAATGTCAGATATCTGGATCACCCTAACTCATTATTTTGACAGTCAAAACTATTAAAATTAACAGATCTTGTGAAATTTCAAACAGCACAAATAATGTTTAAGGCTAAAAATATCCTACTACCAGAAAATTTGATTTAATTTCAAAATGCATAGTGTTCGTACCACCAGAAAAAGTTTTTGTTAAACTATGGTGCAGTTTTGACTTGGAGCTAAAGCAATGTCCAGACATAAACCAGTTAAAAATAATGTATTAAAAATATGATTTTCACACGGTACAGGGATGGAGAGGGGGACTGACA
>NW_024693912.1:0-695 GCF_008729295.1 Plectropomus leopardus | reverse complement strand
TGGAAAACATAATACTTTTAATTTTATTTCAAGCTCCTTTTTGTTTGTCTGAGAAACAGAATCATGAATTTACTTTTTTTAAACTGTGATTCTTTTGGTTTAGTCGCCTTAACCAGTTTCCTCTCAGACATGCTGCTGGACCTCAGCGATATCCTGCAGGTACGTTATCTAGGTTATCTTCTTTATTGATTATTGTGCTGATGAGTTTCTTGGTCAATCAGTAAATAGTGAAGATATGTCAGTCACTATTTCCAGAGCCCAAAGGTGATGTCTTCAGACGTCTTGTTTTGTTCATCCCAAATCCCTAAAATGTTGTGAAATTTGATTTAATTAACTTTGATTGAGCTGTTTGTGTAACTTCAAAACCTAAAATCACATATTTCATACAAAGGCTTTGGCTTACACGTACAGTAAAACTTCTTACAAGTCGTATGTTTGTACAATACTGTGGTTGCATTGAAAAAGTAACAAAGTCATGGTAACAAAGAATACTACTAAATACAAAATATTCTTCATTTTTGCTTGAAAACTGACTTAAATCATGAATCTGTTTTCAAAATAGAAGCTGATCAATATGACTTTTAGATGAATCCACTTAAAGTGCAATTCTTAATTTAAAGTGCTGTTATTTATATGAATGATCATTTATATTTTGAAAACGCTGTATGACTTGATAAGGACATAATTACCTTTTA
>NW_024693911.1:0-540 GCF_008729295.1 Plectropomus leopardus | reverse complement strand
TAAAAAAACAAAAACCTGTCCCACAGTGATGGGCAAATACTTTGTAAAACATCTGTATAAGTCACTAACTTTTAAATCAGTTTACAAAATTGTTGCCTCACCAACACAGCCGACTGCTGACATGAACCAGATGACGGTAACTCGGCTGAAAACATGCTGTGTCCACGCACCAGAGGAGAGACCCATCACTTTGATCTGTGTTAAAATCAACGTTAAGCACATGAGATGGAAATTACACACAGAGAGCTAACGAGGTACATAATACAAATTTGTCTGCACTCACCACACACTCTTTCATCCAACGTAGATCTCTGCGCTGCTAAATTTACGAAGGACCGATTGTATAAAGTCAGCCGCAGCGTTTAAAGGAAGCCTCAAGTCATGTGGTGTCAGGTTTTCACTTGTGCAGGTGAAGACACGTCCTGGAATGAATGCCTGCTGAGGAAATTTTGGTGCATTTAACCCTTTGTTAAAGGAAGCCCAAGGACCATAGAGATTATTCTATTTTCCTAGTTTTTGAATGTAAAGATATTTTTTCTC
>NW_024693910.1:0-309 GCF_008729295.1 Plectropomus leopardus | reverse complement strand
TTATTCTGTGACTGAGAACCACATAATGTGAGCTACAGTGGCACACTGCCATTTGTCCATTAACAAGGCAAGCGTCTGTGGTTTGTTCACATGTCTGTAATAACAACAGGACAGCTGAGAGTCTGTAATATAAACTGCTAAAGTCAGTTGTGAAGTGAAGCTAACATTGTGCTGCTTACATACAGGCCCGGTGGCGGTCAGTGCTAATGCGCTGATGGATTCTGTGTTTCTGTGCTTTTAGCTGAAGTACATGAGAGCGTATTCTGTGAAAAACAGGTCAGTGATGCTGTTATGTTGTCCATGCTGTTG
>NW_024693909.1:0-674 GCF_008729295.1 Plectropomus leopardus | reverse complement strand
GTAACAATAATGCTGATTTTTGCTAGCAAAAACCATAAAAACCATTATAACCAAATGTACTTAATGGAAAAAACTGAATATCCAGCTCCTTAAAACAATCTTTAAGGAACAACAAAATGCTAAACATGACTATTTTAGGCAACCAAAATGTAAACTAATAACTTTCATGAAATAATAACACACTGAAAAAGCGGCAGTTATGCCTACACCTATATTTCTATGAATCTGTGGTTACATCACGTTTCTGTTATAAATGTTATTGCCTTGGTAACGACTTGACAACAAACGGCATCCACCTGTCACTCAAAGGGACCACACCCTTAATGATGCATAACTTGAAGCCTAAAAAAATGTTGCCAGTTATATAAAAAGTCAGCCCTGTACTGTAGTTATGAACGGGGAAAATAGCTACATAGACCAAAACCGTATTTTGAATGTTTTCAATGTATACTTCTGATGAGAAGAAGAAGGCAGTCTGACATGTTGTGCACAAATCCACAGTTCTGCTGTAAACCAAATTATTTGGAAGTAAACATCAAGTTCAACACACCCAAAATGATTAAATCATTAAAGTTGTCCATATAGTTTTAAAACACACTTTGTAGGTACCGAATGTATAGGTAAAAGCTAAACTGTAGAGAAGTAGTTCGAGTACAAATTTTAACAGTTAACTT
>NW_024693908.1:0-802 GCF_008729295.1 Plectropomus leopardus | reverse complement strand
GCAGGTCTGCTGGAGAGAAAAGAAATAACAATGAAGGAAACCCTTTCAGCCTACTGTGGACACTTATATATATATATATATCTCAGAACTTTTTTCTCCCTTTAGTGCATATTTGTGCTCACTGTTTTGCAGTGATAACTGCTATGTTTTTATAAAATAGGAAAATAAAAACAGTATGTTTGACTGAGGCAGTGACTTGTTTTTCTCCATTATTTAATGAATAAAGATGTACTGCATAATATCCCTCATTGCCTGATTGATTTAATGTATCAAAGAACACGACACTCATGTACTATATGTGCAGTGTATCAGGAATAAACCAAGACAGACTTATTCCAATATTGCCTTTAAAACACTTGTGTGATGAAAATATTTACAGATATACATTTAAATACACATCGTGTATTACATTGCCTGGTAAGAAAATGACAATGTTTACATATGAATTTTGAAAAAAGGGGAAAAAAGGAAAGTTGGAATAAGAAATGTGCATAAACTGCACTGCTTTTAACTATATTTAAATTCTAACATACAAATTCTGTTTTATTGTGTACATAAAAACTGGTAGTAAACAAAGTGGAAGTAAACAAAATAAAATACAACATTATGTAACATGAAAGTTCTTACATATAAAATGTGCTTTTGTTATTTTGTTTTTTTTCAGTCAAAGTGTATCTCTAAATATATATACTGTACTCAAATGGAAATACTGACTTTAAAAAACAAAAAATTCAAATTTAACACAAAGCTGCACAATAAAACTGTATCTCTGATTTGCCTTCTGCCCACATCAGCACAGAGT
>NW_024693907.1:0-1384 GCF_008729295.1 Plectropomus leopardus | reverse complement strand
ATCAATATGCCAGTTGACAGAAAATGAATTGCCAACTACTTTCTATAAAAATTTCTTCTTTTTTTTTAAATTTTTTGTTTTTATATCTTCCTGCATTAGATACTTTTACTTTGAATACTTTAAGTACATTTTCTTAATTATATTTACTTACTTTTACTTAATAACATTTCCAATGCAGGACTTTTACTTGTTACAGAGTATTTTCACAGTGTGGTATTAGTACTTTACGTAAGTAAAGAAACTGCATACTTCTTTCACCATTGCAGAGGATCATAAACAACAAAAAAATATTAAGCTTGTCAGAACATGTATGAGATGCGTGATGATGTAGTTATCAGAAAAGGAAACAGGCTATCTTTGCTATGTAAGAAAACCTTTATGGCAGCGTTCATCGTTGTTTTTATGGACACAATGAATAAACAAAGGTGCACAGATGATGGGAAAATTTTTAATTCCTCTTGAGTTATTGTTGATAAAAGAGATCAAAAATATGGGGGGGGGCAATAACAGTATATTATTTAATTAGTATGATAAGGCAGGATAAGGAAATTGATACAAGTATACGGAGCATCGGTTAGTTTACTTCCTGTCTGGGCTGACATGTTTGACACTGGAACATCATCCAGCTCTTTGAGGTCATTATTTTACGTTTTGTTACAATCTATTTCATTAGTTTGTCTCCACCAAAACGTCACTCTGACATCTTTCTCTCAGTATGTGGGTGAGGTGTTTTCTCTGTTGGTAAAGCTACTGCTTTGCTCTAAATCACAAATCTAAATTACCTAAATGTGCAGATTAGGTTAAAAACATGTCTCTTTATACACAATAAAACAGATGTCGTCAGATCTCTAAGTATTAACTGTTTACACAGATAACTGCGTACACCACGGATGCAAAAGCATGTTTGTTTTTATCTCCAGTGGCATCACACCTTTCGGTCACAGACTGACATTTGTGTACAGACGTCAGGCCTGTTAGTGTTTTTTGAAGTGGCTGTACAATCTGCACCCTGTTATTCCTGGAAATGTACAGCATTCGAGGAGGCCGTTTAATAAGCACAGATGAGGGATCTTGAGGTGGAGATACGTAAACAGAACAAAAGCAGCGGGAGGCTTCCAGTCCTTAAAGGGAGAGTGATAAATCAGTGCTGTGCCTGCTCTGATGAGCAAAAATATATGGTTTTGTTGAGAGTTCAAATAATTTATGTTGTTTTCCGCGTGGAATTGGCACATGACAGGTGCAGCGCATGTTTTGAGGGCTCACCCATCCTAGCCTCCTGAGAAGATGAAAAACATTCAGACAAACACACACACACACACACGCGCGCACACACACACACACACACACACACACACACACACACACACACACACACACACACACA
>NW_024693906.1:0-6112 GCF_008729295.1 Plectropomus leopardus | reverse complement strand
GCAGTGCTACCTCCTCCCCCCTCCTCCCACCCGTCTCTCTATCAAGGAGGGAAAAAAACGACTTGTGAGCAATGGTGTTTGATGTTCATTGTTGGCCTTGTTTGTGTGTTTATCCAGGCCTGAATGACTCCCCCGGTGAAAAGAATGAGATGTTTTCATGGTTTAATTGGATTGTGGTGGTGAGCGGGAGAAAGATAGAGGGGTGGGGGGGTGGGGGGGGAGAGACCTGAGCAGACTAAAGGTTGATCCTCCAGTTTGTGAGACAGATAGAGAGCTGCACAGGAATACGGTTTACCTGACACACGTTCCTCTAATACCTGATGTTAGATCAGGTGTTAAAAGAGTCCAACAAAGAAAGCTGAAATAAAACCAGGATTCTGGATCCTCTTTCAGAAGTTTCTCAGTTTTATTCTTTGTTTGATTTGCCTCTGCGCCCGCTGAACACTGTAAAATCTTGATCTTGAAAGTTGACCTTATTTAAAATAATCTTGGAAATGGATTGCCTTGAAAAATGTAACTAAATATAACTACTAATCTTGATTTATGTTTACTTTATATCTAATTGTTAAGTTAACTTAAAATGTAGTTATTCTTACTTAATTTTGTGAAGTTATTACAACTTAAAAATGACAAGTGAAATGAAGTGTTAGCAGCTTCACAAAATCAAGTTAGTCGGACTTAATTTGATCATCACAAAGAGGATTTTGCCAATGATTAACTGAATGTTTAAGAAAATACAAGTATGATTGACTAGTTTGCAACCAGCAGAATGCAGAATATTGCACAGAAACTTGGTTTACCGAAGCTGCTAAAACTTAAAAAGATTGATTTAATAAAACTTGACATTTTAAGTTGCAACAACTTCACAGTATTAAATAAATTTGACTACATTTTAATAACAGCTCGATATGAAGTTAACATAAATTTAGATTAATAGTTATATTTACAGAAATTTTTCAAGTCAGTTGATTTCCTACATTTTTCTAAGTAAAATCAACTTTTTAGATTTTACAGTGTACATACGTTTGGCCTATTCTTGTAAACACATTATCTCGGGAACACCGTAAGGGAATTTCTTTAAATTTAGCGTAAACGTCCACTTGGACTCAATGATAAACTGGTTAGCTTTTGGTGGTCAAAAGTAAAAGTTCAAGATCATTGTGACTCTGTTGTTTTCATTCTTTAAAACTCAATATCTCAAGAACACCTTAAAGGAAGATCTTTCAATTTGGCACATACTTTTACCTATACTCAAAGATGACAGATGTGAGCATTTAGTTGATAGGGCTTGTCTGATAAAGATGATGTTGAGTTGCATCATGGGAAATGTAAATGTCCAGTGTTTTTGGAGCTTGATCCATGTTAGCGACTGAAAGTCGGGATACCTCCTTGGTTGCTTCTTTCGTTTTCATAATTCATTTTTATTTCTGTCTCATGAGACTTTCCCAGCTTCATGGAAATTAAATTTGAAATCCTGAATTACTTTTCCAAAGTAAAGTTGAATAAGCATACAATCCATTAGTTTGATCAAATCCAGAACAAGCAATAGTAGCCTTTCAGGAAAGTTTGATTGTTTGATCAATGTTGTCAGTACGGCTGCTGTCTTTAATTCAGATTGGATAAGTCTTTTTTTGTCACCGGTAGAATATCTGCAGTTGGTGCTAAAGGTAACAACCTTTTTACAGGAGGGAAGCACCATCTGACAGGGGAATAGACTTAGACACAAAACCTGTATGCACGGAAAGACCTCATTTTCATCCCCTATCTTTATCACGATAATGTGGTGAGTTTATATTTTTACACTAAGGCCTTGCAAGCCAGCCTGATCATTAAAGCTGATCATTTATCATTTTTTTCTGTGCAGTAAGCACAGAGAGTATCAATAAAGTCATTTTACAGTACTGTTCATTTTGAAATGACATCAATGTTACAAAAAACCTAAAGCATAATATTTTTCACTTTTGGTGTGTATTTCCATCAAAAGTTCGATTTTAAATTTCACTTAAAAGTCTTAAATTTAATTTGTTCATACCTATAGTCACCCTGATTGTGATAATATGGTTCAAGTTAATATCATGGGCACAACTGTCATGGCAGGAAAATTTGAAAAGGGCCTTACCCTGACACAGCCAGGATGTAGGACTTAAACCCCAATACCCATAATTCATAATTCCTGGATTTAAAATATTTATATATATATATATTTCTAGTGATAATCTTAGTTATCACATATTGTGCGGGAGACAGTGTTTACATCCCATAGTAATTGAAACAGTGATCCAGAAACTCTGAAACAAATTCAACCACAGTTGTGTCGCTGCTATGAAAACTGTTTAAATTATGAATAAATACTGACAAAAACTTCTGTTTGAGCTCAAGATTTTTTTTTTTTTTTTTTTTATGTCTACAAACCGCAGAAGCGTCCGCCCACTGCTCCCTCATTTCATATCAATTTTTAAACTGAGACCTTCTCCGCTTCTTTAAATGGAGCCCCCAAAGCCCATCTGCAGAGTAAAGTATGATGGTGGGCAGTTACTCACCTAAATTGGCCTGAATGTGCGGCTTAATGCTGGAAGCTGTAATGGGATTGTCTGACTCAATGTGTGATACTGAGAAAAGACATTTCAGCCACAGCTGGAGGTAGATGCTGGGCCAACTGTGATGGATGTTTTAAGTGTATGCCTCCATCTTGCCTTGGAGGGCACATGTTATTACCAATGAAAAGCTTTGAGATAAAACGGTTATGGATTAAAAATGGTTATCTCTAACATTTGGACAGCCACAGAGGACAGAGCCAAAGATCTTTATAGTCATCCTCAAATCATACCCTTATGTTCTAAAGCAGAAATACTCAACTTATGGCCCATGGGCAAAATCTGGCCTCCAAAAGAGTGCTGGGCAGCCCCCCAGCCATTTTCTAATTCACAATAAAAATTGAGCAATTCACACTGGGAATTGTTTTTGTACTTTTAGTATACATAAAGCGCCAGAGTGCATTAAACAGGATCCTCAACAAGCCTATAATGTCAAAAAATCCGAGAAACACCCTAAAGTCCTTGAAATGTGTTCACACCCTATATACATTTTAAAATTGTAAGAGCATATTAAAATCCTAGAAATGTCCTAAAATCTCAGAAACATTCTAAAATCTGAGAAACATACTAAAATCTTAGAAATGTCTGAAAATCTAAGAACTGTCCTAAAATCTGAGAAACATTCTAAAATCTGAGAAACATACTAAAATCCGAAATGTCCGAGAATCTAAGAACTGTCCTAAAATCCTAGAAATGTCCTAAAATCTTGAAATGTTCTGAAATCAGAGAAACATCTTCAAATACTAGAAACATCCCAAAGTCTTATGTCCTTAAGTCCAAGAAATGTCCTAAAATCCTAGAAATGTTTGAAAGTCCTAGAAATGTCCTAAAGTCCTAGAAATCTCCCAAAAGCTTAGAAATGACCCAAAAATCCTAGAAATGTCCTAAAGTCCTAGAAATCTCCCAAAAGCTTAGAAATGTCCCAAAAATCCTAGAAATGTCATAAAAACCCTAGGAAAACATATAGGGCTGCTGCAAGGGGCCCCTGGCCTTCTTTCATTTTGCAAAAGTGGCCCCCAAGCAAAGCCAGTTGAATTTCCCTGCTATGACCATCACACTATACAAAAGAATGACCAGTTTGCCATGAGGGCGGCAGAATCATTTGAATTAATTCCTTTAGCAAATACATTTATCGCGTCACAAAAATAAATAAAACATGACCATGACCTGAAAACATAAACCAGCTTCATCAGATAACTCAGTCATGTTATTATTGAACCATTGTGTTGCAGATGTTGAGCAGCAGGTAAATCCAGGTGAAAAAGCTCTGATCTCATATCACACGACCTATTGATACTCACCGCATGTCAGGAAGGTGAGATAGGAGATAAAGGAGAAAAAGAGTTTTCAAAGACTTTGAACCTTGAAGCGTAAAGTAAAGTTGGAGCTGTGGAGAGGTGGAGAGTTTGTCCTCAATCTGCAGGCTGATCAGACAGAATCTTAAAAATGTTGAAACGATTTGAAGTGGTCAGAAAGTGCATTCAAACTGTTGATACACCTACAGTTTGTAGACTTTAAGTGGTGTTGTTGCACCATACTTTAACGTAGTTTAAAAAAGTTTAACGTAGCTCTCATCCTGTTTGTATGGAGGCCAATTTCTACCAAGGAAAAAAAGGAGAAAAAAAGAATAATATATAATATTACAAATAATAAAATAAATTACAAGATAGTAAGATACATTTGTTAGGCACAGAATCAAAATTATAAGGTACTATGTTAGGATAAGGGGAGTGGGCAAAAATCAGCATAGTATAGTACCATGGCAATATTCTATTGATACAAGATATCTATTTTTTTTTAAATATATATAAATTGTTTATCTTACAAATAAAATAATATTTTTGGCATTTAAACAATAACATTATCTGCTTTTTCCACTAGATTCAATTTGATGCAATAAAAATGGTTGAAGTGAGATGAACGAAACTTAATCTTAATAGATAAAACAGATATTGAAAAAAATTTACATTTGGAATATAATTTTCAGTTGAAAAAAGTAATTAATCCCGATAAAGAATGTTTTTTAAAAAAAAATCCAAATTATTTTCTCATCATTTTAAATTTAATCTTAGAGTATTTTAATTTCAAAGGTCAGAATGGATTCACTGTCATTATTTTGACTTTGAAAGTCCAAATTTTGATTCATCTGATAATTTAGCATATAATCAAGATTAACCCTACATTATCAATCATTATTTTCTTGGCAGAAATTGGCCACCATACATTCATAATACGTGGTAATTTTTGATTAGCTGGAATATCCTTTTCATCCGTTAACTTTTGAATTTCTCGCCATTTTTACACAAATAATGAGATACAGACACAATTTAGGAAAACATATCAAGATACTTTCCAAAAATACCCCTCAGTCTGTCTGTGCACCAGAGGACGAGAGGACAGGTACACAGGTAGACATCAAACAGACAGACAGACAGAAACTAAAAAAAGGATAAAACAGGCCCACAAAGAAACACCAAACTCCTGTGTGAAGTGGAGGAGATGTCGGCTCTCTCCCTCCAGAGACACCATGTCTCCTCAAAGACACTTTTCATCTTAAACTGTATTTACTTCAAACCGTCCTCAAGATCAATAACCCCGCCCCCTCCATCCTCATCTCCTATCGGTGTACATCTCTCCATCTTTGCCTCCGACCCAAAAACAGAGACAGACACTGCCGATGTGACCCCCGGCGGGCGTTTCACACCTCCACTCCTGCTTGTCTGGTAAATATATCCACCTCTCTCTGAGAAGACACCCCCACCCCTCTCTGACAAACCTCCTGAGGGTGAGCCAGGCACCGTGAAACTCTCTTTTATGGCTTTCTCCTCTGTGGATGTGTAACCTTTGCTTCAGCTCTGTACTGCTGGAGCTCATTGTGTTTTTCCACAAAATGTTTTTTTATGGAGCTCGGCTCAGTTTGGATTCAGTCTGACAGCAGCGTGCTGAGAAGTCGTAGCAACACATTTGGTTCGGCTTCATTTTGAAATGAAGCTGGCAGGAAGTTCTATACTGCATTTACAGACAGTCATAGTCACATAAGGTCAGTATTGCTGCGAGAGTAAAGGACGGGGACTGAAGATATAGATTTAAAGTCAGAAGCCACTCAAGTGCACCCCTTAAGGTCATAATGCTCCTCAACAGAATGTTTGAATAGATTAAAAGCAAAGAAACAACATTGATATTCTTCCTTACTACCGATGGGGCAAAAAATGCAGAGATCTGAAGCTGGTCTTGTGATCACATCACAACAACGTAAGGGCTAAATGATTATTAATTGTCCCATATTTAAAATGGAAAAGCCAACCATTTCTTTGAGGATTTGAAATAATAAATTCTATCAAATTTGGAATCAGTGGATTGAATTTATCACCCCATTATGAGCAGACTTTGTCCGACCCCACAACTGTTTCAATTTCCTCTCTTTTTTTTGATGTCAATGCATACTCTCTCAATTCCATTGTAAATAGTTAACTTTTATTACAGAGCTTGATATGGACAGATATGCCCCCCCTTAACCC
>NW_024693905.1:0-277 GCF_008729295.1 Plectropomus leopardus | reverse complement strand
ATGAGATCTTTTGTTTGAACGTCCACAAATATACACACTGAGGATATAAAATTAAAAAAACTGAAAGGCTCACTTTTGCATCTGATGATGAGTTTTAAATTGGGTTTTAAATGACCTATTATTGACTTTTCTGCATTGAGACATAATCTTTCAAAAAAGAATCGCATTGCGTCTGAGCATTGTCGCGCCACCCCACATGTTGAAACAGGTGATTTTCATTATAAAGAAGCAAAAAAAAAAAAAAAAAAAAGTGAAAAAATAGCTGAAAACCAAAGGG
>NW_024693904.1:0-709 GCF_008729295.1 Plectropomus leopardus | reverse complement strand
TAACTTACTAACTCCTGACTTACTGTCCCTTATATCTTTATTCTGCTGCTTGCAAACTAGTTGGTCATATTTGCATAGTTTTAAACAAAAACAGAACCTGCAGATCTTACTTCATCACGAGCCAAATCCTCTTTGCAATGATGAAGTTAAGTCAGACTAACTTGGTTTACTGACGTTGCTAAAACAAAAGAACAAGGTCATTTCACTTGTCATTTTCAAGTTGCAACAGCTTTAGAAAATTAAGTAAATGCAACCAAATTTGAAGTAAGATTCACATTTATGGTTCTTTTACGGTCTGTATTCATAACACTTTCCTATGTTTAATGTTTTCTTTGACATGCTCCTTTAAGTGAGACAGGAAGTAGGAAGCAGGAAGTCACCCTTTGACCTTTCAACTCTGTTGTTTCCATCAGCAAACAGCAGCAGCAGCGTTGGTATGTAGTAACTTTTATCTTTATCTATAATTGCAATACAGAATTTCCTATAAAATGCATGGTTTTGTGATGTTTGATTTTAAAAGGCCATCAAGTTTATTTACAACCAGAGCTATGTTTACACTTTACTTTGTGCCATCCGTGCCAGCATGTTTGGCGTTCTGCTTGCTATGTGCTGTTGTTGCCTAAATATAAGCACGTGCAGCATAATCCCACCGTGTGCGTGTACGTTACAGGGTACAAAATTATGCACTGAGGTCCTGGTAAAAGCGGCA
>NW_024693903.1:0-831 GCF_008729295.1 Plectropomus leopardus | reverse complement strand
CTGTACCTTTAAATGTGTGTCCCAAAGTTCATATATTTTTGATGAACCTGATGACATAAATTTAGAAATACTGCACATAAAGCATCTTTTTTACTGTTAATAATGTGATTGTGTGCATAGAGTGCTTTTGTGCATTTCTTTCCATGGTGTGCTGATGCAGCATAAATGCATTATTTTGTAGATATTTGCATTAGAACTTGACAAATTGTCATAATGAGGTACTCTGATTGAATCTGAATAGCAAGGTCGAGTGAATTTGATGGGATGTGAGATCATAACTGGATATTTACTATGCATTGAAATGTATATTTGATGCATTGCACTGTGCAGTTTTGCATTATTATCTGTACGCCATGAAGGTCGTAAAACAACACTAAACTTGCACACTGTTCGCTTGTTAACAACAGAGACGATGATGGGAAAAACAGAGTTATGTGCTCTCCCCAGGGGATGTGTTTCATTTTTCCTAACAAGAGGGAGGGCTGCATGTCTGTTGTCACCACATCGTGGTGGAACGCAGCAGGACAGCTGCTTCATTCACCCCACAGACATAAAGGGTTTAAGAGTCAATTCATCCGCAGCGTATCCGCGTGACTTCTCCATCTCAGAGCTTCTCGGAATAGATAATTGGTTATGGCTCGAACACGATGAGTGGTTTTGTGCCGCTGAGGTACCACAAAGAGTCTCAGAATAGATAGCAGGTTATGATTTCAGCACTGTTTTTTTCACTATGTGTTTGCTGTCACATAACATCTCAAAATAGATAATTGATTGTGATTCCAGTATGCTAAGTGCTTTTATATTGCTTTTCTGTCCTAATGGGAAAGTAGA
>NW_024693902.1:0-506 GCF_008729295.1 Plectropomus leopardus | reverse complement strand
TTTTTTTCTCATTTCCTTGCTTTATTTATTTTTTAATTCATTTCCATCAAAATATTTAATATTATTTTATTATCTTATACATGTAAAATAGTGGTTAATTTTGGTGTCATTGCAACCCTTGAGTTTTGTCATGATTGTTGCCATTAGTGTGATTTCCATTATTGCCTTTATTTCTTTTATGGTCTCTCATTGGGGGTTGTGAGGGTAAGGGAAGAAAACACGGGAAAAAATGGAAGAATGCTTGGGTGCTCTATGATTTATAGAGCATTGTTCTTCTGGTAAAAGAAATATTTAATTAAACAAAACAAGAAAATGGAGGGCAAGGGGGGAAATGTGAAGATATGACAAGCAAGAGAAAAAAGGGCAAAGACATGAGCAACAAAGCAAGAATGGAAAAAGAAGTTCAGCAAAAGAAAGGAGGAACAGATGTGGAGACAAAAGAGACATTTTTCATATTCTCTGCTTCTTTGGTCCCTTAATGCCCTTTCATGTTTCCTTTACAGTTA
>NW_024693901.1:0-989 GCF_008729295.1 Plectropomus leopardus | reverse complement strand
GGAGCTTGAGGACCCCTGTCTGGTATCCAATTTTGAAACAATTCCCAAAAACGTTGTACATGATTGGATGCAAAATATAAATGTTTCAATCTCAGATTCGGAGAAAACAGTTGTTCTTGTCAATATTAAATGTTTGTCTTAGAAACTCATTACAAGGGTAAAAATCACTCATAAAAATATTTAAAATATTATCATCATTTTAAAATGAATCTCTGTAGCTTTCAAACTCTTTTTTAACTAAGTACATTTACTCATGCACAGTAAATGGACTAAGTGAGGTACAGTGGCTGGATAAATGGACTTAGCTGTGGACCTCTGCTGGTTTGTTTATAGGTTGTATCTGATCACGTGACAGGAGGGATTATGCAATCCGTACGTCAGCGCGAGAGGATTGTCCGATGTGACGTAGTGTTGGAGGCGTTGGCCGGCTCGTGTCACTGTACTCCGGAGAACCTGAGACGGAGGAAAAGACGTCCTTTCTAAATAATCCATGAGAGAAACCGGAGTCAGATACTTTTAAACTCACTCTACCTCTTGGTTTTATCTGTGCTACCACTCACTGCTTTACCGGAACCTGTCGAAATGATCAAAAACGGTCACCACGCCACCGACGACCAGCGGGATGACGATGGGTGCAGAAAGCCGGGTGGTTCAATGTGCAGCCCGGAGAAAAGGAAGCGGGTCGTCCGGTTGTGGTGTGACGGCTGGTGAGTGTCTGTGCCCCCGCCACTGTGTTATTACCAGTGCTGGTGTATTAAATTATTCTCCACAGTGTGTTGTCTTAAACGCGGTTTTTATAAACGCAGGGACTAAAGGTGGGGTAGCATGCTAATGCTAGTTAGCTACTTACATTAGCAGTTAACCTGGTAACACAGCAACAGTTTCTCATCATACGTAACTAGTTAAATGTTTTAATTTAAGAAACAACTCACAGCTAGCGTTACTTTCTGTCAAACTTACCCAATTGTTGCTTTTTCTATTACAAAAAA
>NW_024693900.1:0-682 GCF_008729295.1 Plectropomus leopardus | reverse complement strand
GCTCATTAACTCTGTTAATATTATCTTTGATGTATTGCATTTTTTCAAATGAAATTAGAAGTTTCAAGTTTCAAGATGCACATTTGACGTACTTCAATTTGTTTATCTTTTGTTGTTGACAACTGTATAGTTTTTGGAGGCATAGTAAATACTCTTTGATATATATGTATTGATATATATTTTTTTGCAACTTGATGTTGTTGATTGGTTCAAACAAATTAGAGCTGGGAATTTAAGTATTGACCTCTGGGAAATGAAGGGAAATTAAGTGATTTGTGACCACAAATCCGTAGCTCTGTAATGCTTAACTAACATTCAGCTAGTAATATGAACTATATTAACAATAATGTTTTATATTAGCCTGAAACTACTGTTCTCTTTGTGTAACCTCAAATTTCTTACAGAATTAGAAGGTGTGGTATGTCTGTCTGAAATATTTAAGACACAAGTTTTGCATACTGCCAATCTTTTTGTCGTTGTTGTTGTCGTTGTCGTTGTCGTTGTCGTTGTCGTTGTTGGCCATAACATGGCTTTTGAACTGAAATGAAATGTTTCCAAATAGGGCTCTGTAACACAATATCATGGTTTTCTTTTACAATTTAATGCTTTTGGATTGGTTCAATAAATGAATACCATTTTATGAAGGGATATTAATTGATTCATGGCACACTTATTAAAAAAA
>NW_024693899.1:0-687 GCF_008729295.1 Plectropomus leopardus | reverse complement strand
AATACTGTCTGGATGCAGATCTAAAAGTGGTGTCATGTTTCACAGATGACTGTCACTAATAAGTCTGACAGGGCTCTCACACTTTCATATATGGGATGCCGTTTATTTCGATTAGTGAACAGTGTCAAGGTGATGGTGAGGACATGACCCAATGTTACAAACTGCTGCTTCCCCACTTGGAAAAACATCCAAAGCAATCAGCAGGTTGAGTTAGGAATGGGAACATCATGCTACAGCCAGAAAAAAGACTACAGAAATATTGACACAGTACTGCAGCATACCTTAGATTTACGAAGTTAAGTAATTGCAAAAAATGCAATTCTAATATAAAAAAACTTTCATTGCAACTGCTACTCTCTACTGAAAGCAACAATAAGGGGACTGATAGTCAGTCACTGCTAATTTTTAACGAAAAACTGGGCCTTCTCAACAGTAAATGGCTAACATAAAAAAGTATCAGACTGATGTCAAAATAATTAAGTGAAACCAAATGACAACTCAGGTTATTCAGATCATGAAAATGCATTCTTGGATGAGAAGAACTGTTTAATGAAGTATAAACACGTTAGTTAAAAAAGACATAAAATCTTGACCGTGTTGTGTGGATAAGGCGTGCTCCAAAGCACATAAGAACCTGCCACCTGCAGTTTTCTCAGGGTCACTGAGTCTGTTATCTATATTTCCCTA
>NW_024693898.1:0-377 GCF_008729295.1 Plectropomus leopardus | reverse complement strand
TAAACAAATACTTCTGAAAAGTCTTGAATGTATAAAAAAGGGATTTCAAACCAGGGTCAAACAGTTATAATCATAATCACTAACACGCATACACACACACCACAAAAAAGCCACCATTCCTGTTTCTATCCAGTCAAATGTTATACCTGTCTCATTAAATTATGACTGTGGGTTTGTTCCCCAGGACTCCTAAACATAGAAATAAAATGTCTGAGGATATTCATGCACTTTTTATTAATGTGTGTGCAACATGCAAGTGCTACTCAGAGTTAAATGAAAGCAGAGGCCAAAAAGCCATTCAAGCGGTTACAGAAAATGACTGACTGACTGACTTGTTCAGTGCTGCCATGCAGTGGATGTCAGTGGAGGTGACGCTC
>NW_024693897.1:0-550 GCF_008729295.1 Plectropomus leopardus | reverse complement strand
AACCAAAACCATGATCTTTTTTCTAAAACCAAGTAGTTTTGTTGCCTGAACCTAAAGTAGTTTAAGTGACAAAACCTGCATTTCCTGTGAACACGGAAGTTTAATTTGAAAAGACACTATGCATGTATCAAGCAGATGAGTCCTTCCCTGATAACCCAACACTGACACTGTACCTAGAGCGCCATAGTCTGAAGCATACAGTCAGTGACCAAGCTACTAGAGTTCTCTAAGGGCTAAAAAATTACAACCTGAACAGAACCGCCCGAGCCTGTGCCCAGCCAAACCCAACCCTTCAAAAAAGCACTAGACAGTTTGTGACACCTGGGCCGCACCAGTATGGCAGCGCAAGCTATGTGCATCTCCAGCGGAAAATGGACCACCTCAGTGGATCACCAACTCACCGCACTGTATTTGCCCGCCAGAGAGGCTCCCTGCTTTAGTCGAGAGGATGAACAGAGAGCCTAGCATGGAGCCTGACTGCGCTCTCTCTTTCTCTTATTGCCTGCAGGGCAAGAAGAAGGGGGAGCTGCTGCCTGGTACTGAAAATAGG
>NW_024693896.1:0-533 GCF_008729295.1 Plectropomus leopardus | reverse complement strand
ACTCTGCCTGAACTAAAGATCCAGATTAATGTTCTGTCGTCAGTCAAATAACATTAGGTTTAATTCTTATTTGGATCTCTTTTAGCTCATCAGCCAATTTTCTAAGAGTCTTTTTTAGAAGCCAGTAAATTTTAACTTAATTTACATATTTTTCAGGACTACATGACAGGTCACAACCCTCTCTACCTGTTGGAACTGGATGGAAATGACACACCTGAAGAGCTGCACTCGGTAAAGACACCAGGAATGAATGAACAGTCTGCAGGAAATACAGTTTTACAAACACGATCATCATATGCTGTTGATTTGATTTTGTAACCATGGTACATTTTTATTTAGCAAGCAACCTATTTATTCTGTAGGCTAACTGTAATTTGTTGATTGTTTTGTCTGTAGTCTGTACTGTCCCGCCTTGGATCCATGGCAATAAAGCGCCCCTCCGTTCCAGTCCTCCTGCACCAGACTGATGATGAAGAAATGCCAGAGGACATTGACACGGTTTGCCATTTTTGACCATATTCATATATGTTTAA
>NW_024693895.1:0-3182 GCF_008729295.1 Plectropomus leopardus | reverse complement strand
ACACACACACACACACACACTCACACTTTCTTGTGCAAAAAGTCATCTCCTGCTGTGAGATCCAGCATGACTGACTGCAGACAGCAATTAGGGAGAGACCATGAAAAATGAAGTGTCTGCATGCGATCAGTGCACATTTAGAATGCACAGAGGGAAAACAAAGCACAACATCAGCCGAGGCTCCAGGCAACTAATTTCTCTGAAATAATTAGCCGGCATGAAGAGGTTTTATTTTCAGTCTTTTCTGTGTCGGTTTTGCATGGAGGAAAAAAGGGAGAATAAGACTTGCTTCAAGTGGAAAATAGAACAGGGAAACTTATTCTATTTATTCTGCCCTTTTTGCTTTTAAAGACTGTCAACATGCATTTAAATGAGAATAAATGTGGGAGGGAAAGAAGAAATCTGCATGACACCAGAATCAAAATCATTAGTAGTTCCTCTAATGTTACAATCGATAGGCCAGCAACTAATAGTGGCTGACTTGCAGTAGTGGGGTAACACAGATTATAGTTATGGTATCCATTAACATATACAGATCTAACAATTATAGTGAGGTCTATGATTATATTTTGATGCTCACAAAGGTACACAAACCTGTACCTAAATATTATTTAGAGGATGCAAATTAGTCCAATATGGTTCAAGTTCTATCACAATGATATATCTTGACATTCTCATTGTCAAACAAATTTTTTAAATAATAGACTTTAATATGCACGCAAGTATAGTGTAGGTTACATGCTAACACTTAACGTGTGCTTAGAGTGCCCGAGATATGACATTTCTCTTTAGGCTGATGCAAAAGTTAGCATTTTTCCCCATTAAAAAAGCTTATAGGATATTTCCATTGTAGCAGATGTTTTTAATTGTGGTTGGCCACCACAAATAAATTAATGTAAATAAAGTTGGCCTCCATACAAATTGTTTTATATATTAAACACAGCTCACAAACATTGCTATTTTCTCACAACTGCCTGACAGGTACTGCACATATACAGTTCTTAACAGAGACAAATAAGTGAGCTACTTCCATCATCAGGAAAAAACATGTAATTAAGTCTATCTTTTGCCTAATTGGGTAGGTTGCTTATTAATTAGTTCGATGTGACATTTACCTGTCTCGGTGAACGGGCAATCCATATTGTTTTGCACTGCAAAGACCCTGATCCTGCACACACACACACACACACATGCACGCACACACACACACACACACACACAGACTAAAACATACTAATAGGCTTGCGCACGCATAAACTTTGCAGAAACACAGTGTCCTTGTCACCTTGGTAACTGTCGTGGGTTCAGAGATGCTGTGAATGTGTGTCGTCTCTGTGAGATGCCTCACTCACCTCTTTCTTCCTGTTTCTGTTTCTTCTCCTCTTCTGTTTCACTCCGAGCCTCCTGTCACATCGATGGCTTTATCGAGTCTCTGTTGCTTGTTTTGATTAAGTTTGAGAGTGTGTTTGTGTTCAGCAAGGGAGGCTTGGTTACACTCTGAACAATCTCTTTGTGTGTGTGTGTGTGTGTGTGTGTGTGTGTGTGTGTGTGTCCGTAGGGGTAAGATTTGGGAGCAATGCAGGCTTTATTTATTCCCATACAGCAGATAAAGCAGAGTGGAGATGAAATGTGGCTGTGCTGTCCGGATCCCCACAGGCCTCTGCTTTGGTCTCGCCACTGTTTACTCCAACAGAGTACACTGTTGAAGACGGAGGAACACAGAGGCACATACACATTTAACAATGTTCTCACTAAATCACAATCTTCTTTTATTTAGGCATTTGGGAGTTTCTTTTATTTAGGCATTTGGGAGTTTCTTTTATTTAGGCATTTGGGAGAAGCAGTCATTACATGTCCATATCCATAATATGATGAAAACCAGTCATGCATAATCTAGCATCCAATTTGGTGAATTTCTTGTGGATAACTAGGGTTGCAGTTATTTTATCATCAATTAATCATTTGGTTATTTTTTTCAATTAATTGATAGGACTAAGGGTGTCATCTTCAGATGTGTTGTTTTGTTTAACCAACAGTCCATAACCGAGAGATATTAAATACATAATGGCTTAAAACAGAAAAGCAGCAAATGCCAACATCTGAAGAGCTGGAACTGAGAACATTTGGCATTTTTGCTTGATTACAAATTTTTGACCATCAAATTAGTCTAACTGTCTAATGTAGACGAGGGTTAGGCCAATGGACAATGACATCGTCGATCCTGGATGCCTGTCAGTCATCAGCCATAACATTGTGGTCTAAAAGTGGGTTTGTGGTGTTGCTATTGGCATTCATTGTGTGCTAAAAAAGTAGCAATTCTCATTTCTCGAGTGTTAGATTTTTTTTGCAACCTATGGGGGGGCATTGTCGTATGCCAATTTGGCAAACATCCCCAAATCCTAATGTAGATCAGTCATGATGGCTGAACTACCAGCCTGTGCAGCCTTTATTTTTCTTTAGTCTTTGTAGAGTCTGGACTGAGACTGCACATATTTTGGAATTTGGTAGCAGTATTCACTCCTTATTAAACAGAGCGAGCTCTCAGGGGAGAGTTCCCAGGGTCAAGGAAAACCTCTCTCATCAGCCCGAGTGACACAACTTCCTTCATTTTCAGCTGTAATTTCAGCTGTTTTTTTTCTTTAATATTTCTTGGGTTGAGGATACTTTGTATATCTGTTGATTTCTCTCCCGTGAGAACTGTAACTCTGCTATGGTGTGGTGATGGAAGTTTGCTCCAAGGACTCTCAGGTCAAAGATTAACACAATCACAGTTGCTCATGTTTATTTTTCATCAGCTTGTTTGTGTTTCTCTGCTCTCACTCTCTCAGATTAGTTTTCAGCTTCCAGGGCAAACTTTTCACTGTTACGCAATTCTTTTGTGTGTCTGAAAATGATGTCCGTGACTAGAATTTCATGTTGGTCAAAGTGTGTGTGTACCCTGAATGAATTCTGGTACCCTGCAGAGTTAAAAAAAAACAACCCAAACCTCATCTTCCTTTATGTCTGCTGGCGTCCTCCTCCTCTTCCTCCTCCTCCTCATCTACAACCTCTTTCTCTCCACCCAAATCTTTCTATTTTCTTTCCCTTCTTTCCAGGTAATTGAATCTCAGAATGAGCACAAGTGCAAACAGCAGGACACACACACACACACACACACACACACACACACACACACACACACA
>NW_024693894.1:0-248 GCF_008729295.1 Plectropomus leopardus | reverse complement strand
TTTATATACCTTTTGTTAATGATTTACAAGTATAATCATGAGTCACCAACATTAATAGAGTCATTAACAAAAAGGCCCATTAAATGACTCTTAAGTAATTAACTGAAATTGAATTTATTTAATAATTAAATGTATTTTTTTAAGTTATTTTCTTTAATTAAAGTCATATTAAATTACTTGTTGTTGAACTTAATCTACCCTTAAATTAAGAAAAGATTGTTTTAAGTTCCTCCTTCCTTGAGCTGCTT
>NW_024693893.1:0-311 GCF_008729295.1 Plectropomus leopardus | reverse complement strand
TATTTTATTTATTATATATTTTTGTTGTATTTTAATCTGCATAAACACTCTCCTCTTGTTTCTGATACTTGAGCTGCTGTAACGTGAATTTCCCGTGTGCAGGATTATTAAAGTCTTATTGTATCTCATCTTCCATTTGTTGATTCAAGGATTTCTTGTAAAGAAATGTGCTGAAAATGTAACGTACATTATTTCACAAAGCCAAACAAAAGCAACCAGGAAACGTAGCATGTGTTGCATAAAAAAAGTATGTATGAAAAAGATTACTTAATTATCAGAATTATGAAGCAACAACCAATTGTTTGTTTTTT
>NW_024693892.1:0-665 GCF_008729295.1 Plectropomus leopardus | reverse complement strand
TGAATGCCCATGAGGCTTTTTTGTGGGGTTATTTAATGCGCTCTGATCGTACATAACTCATGACGTGAAGCCATTAGCAGAGCAATCATTCAGCCTTTGGCAGCACAATAAATTTGAGTGGATTCCAAAAGATGAACGTTCTTGCTGAACTTGTATTTACCTTCAGCTATTAACATATCCAAATGCTGTGCAGTGTGTAAGATAGCGTGTATGAAATATGTAAACTTGACCCTTTGAAACCTAGAGAAACATCACTTTTCTTGTGCTGCTTTTAGATGCCTTTCACAAGTATTTAGCCTTTGAACCCTTACCAAATTGGTGCAATTTCTTTTGAAAACATGGGGGAAAAGGCAATGAGCAACTTGGTAAGAAGTATTCCGCAAATTACAAGAAATTAATAGATTAAAAAAAATATCTTCAAAAAGCTAGGGAAAACGTTTAAATTATCATCATTATATATTTCAAATTATGTTACGGAATTATTATAATTATAATTAAAATGTAAGCATGTTTTCCAAGTATTGTTTATGTGTGTGTTTCTTTACATTCTTTTTTTATTTTTAAATAAATTTTCTGGTAATTTTCTCATCCCTTTTAGTAATTTCTGGATAATTTTTGGGTCATTTCCTCTTTTCTTGCTTATAGCATATTTCTACAGGTTTCAA
>NW_024693891.1:0-901 GCF_008729295.1 Plectropomus leopardus | reverse complement strand
ACGGTTTCCAGGTACGTTCTGATGATGTCACAGCTCTGATGATGTCAGCGCTGATGATGTCACAACTCTGATGATGTCACAGCTCTGATGATGTCAGCGCTGATGATGTCACTGCCCTGATGATGGCACAGCTCTGATGATGTCACAGCGCTGATGATGTCATAGCTCTGATGATGTCATAGCTCTGATGATGTCACAGCTCTGATGATGTCACAGCGCTGATGATGTCAGCTCTGATGATGTCACAGCTCTGATGATGTGCTGTATTGATCAGTTATTGATTTTGGGTGCAGATGCAGCAGCGGCGGACGCTGTCGAAGCTCCCCCTGCAGGCCAACTTTTACCCGATGAGCTCGGCGGCGTTCCTGCAGGACGCCACGTCTCGCGTGTCTCTGCTGGCGGCTCAGAGTCAGGCTGTGGCGTCCCTCAGACCAGGTGAGGAGACCGTTTCGGTCAGCCTCTGTTGGACCGGAGGGTTTTAGGACACTCACGCAGGTCAAAGGTTTTTAGCAATTTCATTGAAACCTTTTTCTTTCAAAACTTTTTGGTGATTTTTTTAAACAGATTTTTCTTTCAGAAAAATATTGGCAATTTATTAAAAGAAAAAACAAAAAAATTTGGAAATAAGCCGTCAAAACGTCACATCAAATCGGTCTGCGGTCCGTTCTGACGGCTTAAAGGTGAGACCTGTGACCTGTGACCTGTGACCTGTGACCCCTGACCTCTGACCTGTGTGTCATGTGCAGGTGAGCTTGAGGTGGTGTTGGAGCGCCGTCTGCAGCAGGACGATAACCGCGGCCTCGGTCAGGGCGTCACCGACAACAAGCTGACGGCGAGTCTCTACAACCTGCTGCTGGAGGACCGCGGGGGCGGGGCTCAGGTGAGGGGCGGGGCTCAGGTC
>NW_024693890.1:0-571 GCF_008729295.1 Plectropomus leopardus | reverse complement strand
ATTTTTCATTTTTTTTAATTTAATTTGGTTTTTGTTGATTTCTGAAAGAAACATGACAATAGACAAAGAAACAATAGAAAAAAATGTCTATTTTTTATTGTACACATTTTTGGACTTTTAAAAATTTTAGGTGAATCCTGAAGAAAATATGTTTGGAGGGTGTGTTTTCTTCAAAATCACCAAAATCACACCCATTACCACAGCCAGAAACTGTAAAAAAAAAAAAAAAAAAAAAAAGAAAAGTGGGATTTTCATATTTCTGATTGACCTAATTACACAGATTTCCATGTTTCTTTCAAAACTTTCATGGTATATATAGTTTTCGAAACTTTTTCAGGCTTGTAAATTGCTATTTGCAAATTCCATGACTTTTCAAGGTTTTAGATGACCCTGTCCGTCAGAGTTGTGATTCTCAACACAGCGGGAGGATCTTGAGAGTCTTACTGAATCTTGGTGAGGTTCCTCATGCACATTACTGCTCTGGACAGACTCGCTGAGCCTTCCTGTCCAATATTGTTTTCTGAAAGACTAAAAAAGACACGTAAACCTCAGGACAGGTTAGACCAACGTA
>NW_024693889.1:0-307 GCF_008729295.1 Plectropomus leopardus | reverse complement strand
AATAAAGCTTTTTATTTAAAAAAAGGAGTCACACAGATATGCTGGTAGCTGCCATATTTTCAACAAAAAAAAGAAATGGTTGCCAAGAGGCAAAGAATATTCTGGTGGACCCTCTATTCATATATCTGATTTTCTCTACATGGACATAACACAAAACCTCTCTTATCCTTTGGGAATAAGAAGGGCGTACCCCGCCTTTCCATTTGGCTAATATCATCTTTTTGGCCAGCAGAGAGCAAAAGGCCATCAGAATATTACAGCCACTGAGAGGAGCATCTGCTGGGGCCACACCAAAGAGTGTTAATGG
>NW_024693888.1:0-450 GCF_008729295.1 Plectropomus leopardus | reverse complement strand
ATCACAATTTTATTGACCACTGAATAACATCCCAGTCGACAGAGTGAAATTGTCCAAAATAGAAAATTAGTAAGATAAACTTGAACCTTGGCCATAAAAATCAGACTGTCAGTGTTTACTTAATATAGAGAGTCAGCAAATACACCTGTTCCACACCAAGTAATATCAAGTATAATATTAATAATAATATTTTTTTAAAAGGGCCAAATGTAGTCCGCAGCTTTATCCACTTTTAAGTACCTCAACCAGAGACTTTTCCTAGTTACGTATTTCAGGTCGACAGATTTTCGGCCTGGCCGATTACACGGACCGATAATTTGCATTTTGCCGATTATCTGTATTGCCATCAGTCTCATTAAGCACTTATAATCTGCATCAGTATCGGCCCTGAAAACCAATATCAGTCGACCCCAAATACAGTTTTACTGATCGCTGAATAACATCCTGGTT
>NW_024693887.1:0-364 GCF_008729295.1 Plectropomus leopardus | reverse complement strand
ACGTAATGTAAACGTAAAATCTTTTAATTTATTAATTTATTATTATTATTATAATGGTAATATTTATCATTATTATTATTATTATTATTGTTTATCATTACTGTTAACATGATACATTTTCATTAAAAAAAAGGTCTGAAATTACAGACCTTTTTTCGTTAACATTATTGAGGACTAAGGATTTTTTAGATAAAAATATAGCCTAATGTAATGTTTTAAATTAACAATAAAAAAGAGACATGTATTTTTTTTTGTTTGTAGAGTATATTACCCTAAATTTAAGTGGGAACATAAAGAAAACTTTCCACTGAAAACATTTTTAAAACATTCATTGGTTGCATTTAAATGTTCTCAAAATGGTTTT
>NW_024693886.1:0-386 GCF_008729295.1 Plectropomus leopardus | reverse complement strand
AAAAACTAAAATATTTTGTAACAACAATGTAAAATATTTAATCATGATTATAATATCATTGTTTGATATCACTAGACATTTTTCCCTAGCTTTTTATAAATGCTTTTTGAAAGAAAAGAAATAAACTGGTAAATAAAGAATAAACAAAAAAAGATATGGATACAATGATCATAGTAATAATAATTAATCTACTAATTTGTAAAACATTTACTACCAAGTTGCTCATTGCCTTTTTCCCATGTTTCTGAAAGAAAACGCACCAATATGCTCAGCCTTAAAAGGTTTAAAATACTTGTGAAAGGTGTCTGAAAGCAGCACAAGGAAAGCGATGTCCCTCCAAGTTTCAAAGAGTCAGTTGCTTACGTATATAAGGATCTTACCTATAT
>NW_024693885.1:0-903 GCF_008729295.1 Plectropomus leopardus | reverse complement strand
ATAGATGTATGAAAACTCAGCAAAAAAACGTCTGTCGGAACAGCAACCATTACGTCATATCCTTTAAGCAACTTTGGTGGTGCTTGTTTTGGACATACGAGTGCGCGCGAGGGCGGGGTTTCCTCGTTCGAACCGTAGTCTTTCACTCTGAATCCGCTAAGCACCGCCAATCCGGCACACCCGCGCGGATATTTGAGGAGACTGACGCGGTAGCAGTGAAGGCGGGAGGATGAGAAGCAGAAGTTTTGATAGAAGTGTTGTTAGCTTTGTTTCTAGCGGGTAAACAACCACCGGAATCAGTAAACACAGTCTTAACAGCATTTTCTAAACGCGTATCAGGGTAAACTCTCAGTCTGCGTCGGTTTTGAAGTAATGTATCCAAGCTGCTAAGCTAACTTTAACGTTAACGTTTGATTCTTAACGTCAACTTGTCCACCCCGCTAGCTTAGCGTTAGCTGACTGAGCGGTATGGCTACAAGAAAACCCAACCAAAATGGTAAGTTTTAACAGCTTGGACGACGTTAAAACTCGATTTTCTCTGTTTTTGACACACACTGTGGTAGCCTAAACACACTCCACGTTCAATAAGGTATGAATTTAGGTTGTTGCAGATGAATTTCAAAGCAAGTAGCGTTTAATGTGTCATTTGGGAGACACAGCTGGGTTGATTAGTCGATTAGTTGGACAGGTGTTTAGAGACTCATTGATCAGGTTGGAGTCAGCAGTGCAACTTTAACCCTTTAAAACAAGGGCATATTGGCTATATCTGAATCACTGGAAGAGGGCAATGAGCAACGAAAGATGAAATGACCCAAAAACTCGCAAGAAATTTGTGAAAAGTACAAAAATATTACTTGAAAATTATTAGGAAACTAGAAAAAAAATCCCAACTGAATTTCTTGA
>NW_024693884.1:0-1460 GCF_008729295.1 Plectropomus leopardus | reverse complement strand
TCAGCTCACTCACTTGTTTTTGCTTTGTTTTTGTCATGTTCGTTTGTTTTTTACTTTATTCCTGCTAGTTTTCAGGAAGTTTTCTTTACATTTTTTTAAATTAATTTTTTTTAACTAATTCTGTGCTTTTTTTTAATCATTTCTTCCTAAGTTGCTCTTGGCCTTCTACCCATGTTTTTGAAAGAAATTAAGCCGATTTGCGCATGTTACAAAGGGTTAACAAAACTAAGCCTTCTCTGCAGCAGAAAGAAGCAAATACTTTTGAAATTGGTGCTACATCACCAGAGAAAACAGAGGAGAAGGACTCTTGTTCGAGATGCAGAAAACCTACAATTACCAGAATGCACTGCGCCGCACCAGACCAATAAACGCTCCTGCTAGTATGTAACTTAATGCAAACTCATACATGTGAAACATTGGCTAAATGGTGAACAAACACATGTCTCTGGAAACATTTGAGGAGAGAAATAGTCAGCTGACGAAAACAATCTTTTTATATTTATTAGCTCTGCTTAGTTTTACAGTTTGATCAGTTTCTTCAGCCTCTGTTTTTTCACTGTGCAGGAAACAGCATGTATTTCCTGTTCACAAACTCTCACTATTACAGCTAAACAAAGCATTTAAATATGTTTCTGGTAACATTTTAGGAGAGAAGTAGGCAGTGCAGTGACATAATCTTGATTCATATTTGATCAGCGCTGCTTAGTTCTATGGTTTGATCAGATTTTGGTCCGAGATTGAAAGACAGATAGTTCGAGAGAGAGGCAGATCTCTTGATCTGCTTTTCCTTTTTTGTGTCCATGATGGCAGCATTGGTGGCGGGCAAGATGAAAATGCGGAAGTACAGCCGGATGACATGTTTTTGATTGGTATCTAGGCACTAGTTAGATGGAGGGAAGTTTGCTATGTTCATTTACACGTACTGCCCACATTGTTTTGATACAGAGCTGGTGAAAAATCGGTAAAGTATCCCTTCAAAGAAAAGGTGTTTCAAATAAATACAAAATACGACCATTTAAAGTTGAATGTCCCTCCCTCTCCATCCTGAGAGCTTAAAAAATTTAGTTGAAGTCCTCCTTCATTTTGCACCGCCTTCATTAATAATGAACACTCCCTAAGTTATCATCAGAAGCTACAGTATTGTAATTTTTGCCAATACACCACAGACATAAATTCACTCGATACAGCATATTTAAAGGCTTATTCAAATACCACAGCAACACGTCGAGTAAAAAACATCATACTGTTGTTTTATTAGATTATATTTCATTTCTCTTGCTTCATTTTCTTCTCAATTTCCTCAGTTTTATTCGCCTTTATTGGTGTGTGACGTACGTGTGTTGCTAAAGCGTAAAGATAAGAAGAACAGAAAGAGAAAAAGAACAATAGAGGGAAAGTCACATTCAAACACACACACACACACACACACACACACACACACACACACACACACACACACA
>NW_024693883.1:0-657 GCF_008729295.1 Plectropomus leopardus | reverse complement strand
ATTATTATTTATTATGTTTATATGTAGGATTAGATCATTTTACTTTCTCCCAGCTCCCTTTTGAATCTGTGTTAATTTCTTTTTCACAGTGTTAATTATGTCAGCAACTTTTATTTCATTGCTAAATTTTAATTAAAAAAACAACTAAAAATATGTAAAAAAAATCTCTGATTATTATGTCCTGATGAGTAAAGACAAGACAGTTAGGTTGTTTTTGGTCCGACAACCTGAAGCCATCTCTTTTTAACCAATCACATTAGTGTTTAGCTTGCCTTGCTCATTCATTTCAAACTTATGAATAAGCCATTCTTGCGCACTTTTTCACTCACAGCCAATTAGGATATTCCAAAAGAATTTTAAAAACAAACTCATTTAGTAGCTGACACTCACTGGCATCATATTTATCATTGTTTCCTATACCACTCATTGTAGCTGTACATTAAAAATGCAGCTTAGTAACATCGCAGATAATACACACACAAGACAAAGACGATTGATTGAGATAGCAACATGTAGGTTTTGTCAGATGTATATGAGACAGACAAATGAAAAACAGAGCTGAAATGTGTAAATACATTGAAAATGACAGGAATTATACACCAATTTTACGTAAGGCCAAACTTAGATTTTCAGGTGTCAGGGGATTGTGGTGCAGTG
>NW_024693882.1:0-905 GCF_008729295.1 Plectropomus leopardus | reverse complement strand
ATGCAAGTTCAGCCTTTGAAAGAGCAATCAACTTTCGATTTCTAAAAGTATCCAAACACTGGAAATAGAATATGAAAAAATAACTATCCAAATAAAAATAAACTGACAAGAGATTTGGATGAATATTTTAAAATATTGCATCAGAGAGGGGTTTTGCTCATATTTCTATTTGTATTGTTTTTTGTTTTATTTTTTCTTTTTTTTTTTTTACAATAATACATAGTTAATAGGCTTCAATTTAAAAAAAAATGGGGTTTGTTCTTTACCCTGATGCTTTTCCATTGTCATTTTGACTGTGTACTTTTCTAATGCACCTGATTAATAATCTAAACTTCAAAATAATGATTTAATTTAATTTTCTTCAAGGACATGAATGAAATGTTGAGACACAGGCTGTCTTATATGTCTAATATTTATTTTGGCATAGTTTCCTTATACTAGTCTCACTATAGTTTTTTTCTTAGTTTTTTTTCTTTTTCTATTCATTCAGCTTTGATGCTGTGAAAAAATGTTTAAGCGCTGTCTTATGATGGTAGGGGGAAACCCTCAAATGTTGTTGACACCATTATGTAAACAGTCATGTAAACACAAGGGCTATATTAATGATCTATAGATACCACCTCAATAATTTCTGCTGCTCTCGATGAGTCAATAACATAATTATTATGACAAGCCTGTTCTCGACACACCTTAAACTCAAACATCTTTGTCACTTCTGAAAAGAAGAATCACTTTACTTCCTTGCTGTCCTCCATTAGGCTGTTTCTTCACTGAAGGAGGACACATGCAAATCATAGCTTGAAGCTATAGGAAGTGCCACGTTTCCAAAACACAGATTATCTGAGTGAGCAGACAGACAGCAGCATGACTGAGCCACTGTTCAACAGACTACAATAAAAGCCACT
>NW_024693881.1:0-574 GCF_008729295.1 Plectropomus leopardus | reverse complement strand
TGAGTCAATGTCTGGTTCTTTTGCTTAATAAAAGCAAAAATAAAAAAGAGGCAAAGCCATCACAAAGTCTGTGGTGGGGCCTTTTGCATATCTGTGCCCATGGTGACAGTAAATAGCTCGTGTAGGTTTGCAAACATGTCCTGCAGGAGTTAGCAAGGCTAGCGGGCTAAAAGCAGCAGTCCACAAAGTTGTAAATTATACAGTGTTTTCTCAAAAGTTTCACTGCTATTTATCTTTATTATTATCCTTGCTCTGAGTGTTACAAGACAGTATTCTTCTTATTCTGGTGCTTGTGGCATTTGGCTTTGCACATATAAAACAAGATTATAAACAGAATGTGAATGAGAGCTCAGTTCCACCCACTCTGACAAACTGGACATTGTGCAATCTTGTGATTTTGAGTGTCAAGGTTCAATCAGATTGAAATCTGGAGTAAAGCAAAAGAGTCTGTCAGTTTGTGACGGGTGTCAGAAAGGTCCACAGAAATTAAGCTAAATCTGGTCTCACTGTACCAGAACACTGTCTGCTGAGTCAATGTCTGGTTCTTTTGCTTAATAAAAGCAAAAATAAAAAA
>NW_024693880.1:0-241 GCF_008729295.1 Plectropomus leopardus | reverse complement strand
CAGGATATCAAAGTTTCTTAAGCTCTTTAAATGATTTTTCAGAAGTGTTTTTCTGTGCTGCAGACCAAAACGAGTATTTTATTAGAGCACTTTTTATCATCCAGCACACAGATGGGTCTGTGATGCACGGAGCTCCATTAAAGGAAAAATTTATGATTCCATGTTTGATCCACAAAAAAGGAAGCCAAAAACATCCAGATGACGACCACAAAGAGGGATTTGAAGCATTGTACCGCTACAC
>NW_024693879.1:0-708 GCF_008729295.1 Plectropomus leopardus | reverse complement strand
TCCATGTTTAAAACTGTGTACAGACTGTTCATACCCTTTGAAATCAGCTGGGTTTTTTTTACTATTTATTTTTAATTATTGTTTTTGTGAATAATGCTCATTTGTTTGTATAGACTTTTCACTTGCGTTCAAATTATTTTAAAAAATAGAAAATTGATATATCTATAGTTCCAGTTGTCATGATCTGTAAATCTGATATTGACACTGAAACACAAATTCTGGAAAAACAAATAATATGAAATTGAAGGCTGTTAAAAGAAGGATGAGACACAGACTTGACCCCATGAGCATTATGGGGTATGACAAATGTAAATGTGTTCACCCAGGAGCTCTTTGGGTGCACTTTTCTTCACCTACTTGGGAACACAGAGTCTTTTTAGGTATGCTCAAATTGATGGTTCCCGATAAACAATGGAACTTTTCTATATGGAAAGCATTTGCTTAAGGTTTTTACTAAGGACTTAATTGCAGAATTGTAATGCTCATCTCTATTTTCATACTTCCCATAAAATACATTCTGACCCAAGGCCAACTGAGAACCAGTTGAGCTTCTCTGTTAGTGCAGACCAGATTTTAATATGCATGTTATACCCCATGGATATGCAACCATGACTTCTTCCCTTAAACCTCTTTTTTTATATAATGGGGTACTTTCTGTAATTATCTTGAGCAACAATCTCAGGTGAATGCCCTGATCTATGAAGAGCT
>NW_024693878.1:0-412 GCF_008729295.1 Plectropomus leopardus | reverse complement strand
CACAAAGAAATGCAAAAGGACCCCAAAGAGGCACAAAACAACTTCAAAGAGATATTGAACGACCAGAGAGAGATGCATAACAACCCCAAACAATTCAAGAGAACCCCTAAGAAACGCTAAAACGATCTCAAAAAGATGCAGAAAAACTACAGACAAGCAAAATGACCACAAAGAAATGAAAAAGTTCCCCAACGACATGCAAAACAACCCCTGACATTTGCAAAAAAGACCACAGAGATGCTGAACAACCTCAGCCCTCTCAAAAGAACCCCAAAGAGACGCAAAATGACCCCAAAGAGATGCAGAACAACCACGACAATTCAAAAGAACCCCAAAGAGACGTAAAATGACCGCAGAGATACAGGACAACTGCAGAGATGCAAAATGACCACTAAGAAATGATAAAGGTCCC
>NW_024693877.1:0-280 GCF_008729295.1 Plectropomus leopardus | reverse complement strand
ATAATAATAAATAAAAACAATTAATACATAAATAAAAGAACAAAGCTATATAAGCAGAGATTAAATAAATTATAGAATAATAGAAAATGAAATAAATCAACATGAGAAACAACCTCACAGTGCTGCAGCAGTACTTTGATCATCTTAAAGAGACTTTTACTGCAGAAAAATAACTTTTAAGATACTGTTTGGAAATAGAGAAATAAAAAAAGCACTGGACAGCGCCCGTGGTTCGATCCCGGGGAGGGATAGAGAGCGACGTAATTCTTCAGGTAGAATT
>NW_024693876.1:0-312 GCF_008729295.1 Plectropomus leopardus | reverse complement strand
GAACTGTTTCAATATTCATACAAGTAACTTTAAGTTGTTGTCATATCTCACAAAATATCAATTTTTTCCCCAGATATTTTAAAATATATTCTCTTTCACTCTCAGAACATATACCAAACACTTAACTTTTTGAGATGTTTTGATGGTACAGTTTCTAAAATGTTTTTTAGATATTTATTATTTATCAGATGGCTGAAATTACAAAATCACCCTTCTCTACATTGACAAACCAGTGTTACCCATAGGTGTAATTTCCAGGGAGTCCCCATAAAAAACCCCATGAAAGTAGAGGATTACATATATTTTTGACAA
>NW_024693875.1:0-317 GCF_008729295.1 Plectropomus leopardus | reverse complement strand
TTTTTTTTCTGGATATATTTAACCATTTTTTGATAATTTTCTAAAAATTCTTAACTCCTTTTTTTAAGAAATAATTTTTTAGAAAATTTTCTTCGACACCTTTTTCTAATGTCTTGTAATTTGTGGGACATTTCTTACCAGGAAGAATGATTGATTTTTATGAAGAAATCAAGCTAATTTGTTTAGGTTTTAAAGGGTTAAATAGCTCATAAAAGGCAGCACAAGAGAACTGGTGTCAAACCAGTTTTTAAAGGGTTAACCACTTAACAAAGTAATTGTATTTCATCTGTGCATTTTTGCAGTCAACTACAATTTCT
>NW_024693874.1:0-547 GCF_008729295.1 Plectropomus leopardus | reverse complement strand
AGTAATAATAGTTAATAGTTAATAAAAGTTATATTTACTTTCCTTTTTCAAGGCAATCTGTTTCCAAGATTATTGAAGTGAGATCAACTTGTCAGATTTTTTAGTGTACCCTCCTCTGTCCATCCTTTCAAGCAGAACTGACTCCGACCTTTGTTACGGCATCACTGCCCTCAGAACCAGCTGTCCTGTTAGCAGCGCCGCTCCCGAGAGCTGTCAGGACAGCAGCAGTACAAACTCTCCTCTCCACGCTCACTGACATGAAAAGCTTGGTAAAGCACTGCTCATATGAGGTTCATGAGGAGTTTACAGGTAGGAAATGGGATTACTTTCATTTACAGAATAATTTAATTTCCCTGGCACCTACAATGAAACTGTGCTCTTTGACAGATTGTTATAGATACAGTTCAACAAAATAAAAAAAAAAAGAAAAGACATTCTTATCACATATAACATATGTAATATAATATTAGGCTTATTAACCCTATGACCCAAAAAAAAAACAGCTCAAAAATTATAATAATTCTGTAAATACATTTAAAGAATAGAA
>NW_024693873.1:0-1244 GCF_008729295.1 Plectropomus leopardus | reverse complement strand
CCGAAAGAGATACAAAATGAACAAATAGAGACACAAAATGACTACAAAGAGACATAAAACGACATAAAGTGACACAAAATGACCAATAAAGACACAAAACATCTAAAAAGAGACACAAAATAGCCAAAAACAGACACAAAATGAACAAAAAGAGACACAAAATGAACAAAAAGAGACACAAAATTACTTCAAAGACACACGAAACAAAGCTCACCATGTCGGTGTAGATGTCAATGGCCTGATTTAGACAGTTGATGGCCTCTGAGAGGAGACAGAGAGGAGAGCACGCATGAATGTTATTAACACGCGGAAACTAGAAAGAGTCCGTTAAGTCTAATTAAAACTCGGTTTCGGTTTCCTCCCCCTGTGACGACTAACCCGCTGACCCTTTTATTAAGCTCGTCACAGGCAGGCAACACGGCTGCTGCAACATAACCCAGATATCAATTCACCAAAAGAACCGGAGGGACCCGATTTCTTCTGCCAGCGACCGCCGACTGAGTCAGAGTCCCGACCGTGATACAGAGGCTTCCCCTTCAACATGTGTGGCAGTAAAAGATGCAGTGCCACAGTGTACAAATACTCTGTTACAAGTAAAAGTCCTGCAATCAAAAATGCTTCTACGGTAAAAAAAAATATTAGTATCAGAATATACTTAAAAAATTAAAGTACTCATTATGCAGAATAGCCCGTTTCAGAATAATACACATTATGATATTGGTTTATAATTACTGATGCAGTCGTGTGCCAATAATTTGGCCTTCTCAAAAACAATCCAATATTAGACAGGAACTGGGGAAAAGTTACAAAAGAATTACCTAAAAATTAGCACACACTGTCGATCCAGGTTTGAAAGGGTTAATGCTGTAGCTGGTAAATTTGGAGCTCATTTTATTCACTTTATTCACTGCTGAGTATTTTGTCAATTTACCCGAGACGGATCGATAAAGTAACCATCATAACCTTTAACAATACAATGCAAGTTAATGGTTGATTATATTTGGATAACTAAATCAACTGTGTGTGTGTGTGTGTGTGTGTGTGTGTGTGAAGGACAGCGGTGCTCACCCTGTGGGTCGGCCTTCTTGTAGGCGTTGCCGGCGTCGACGAAGCTGGTGGCGGAGTCCAGTTTGTTCTGCAGCTGCATGTGGAGCCGAGCGGCCTGACAGAACGCATTCCCCGCAGCTACACACACACACACACACACACACACACACACACACACACACACACACACACACACA
>NW_024693872.1:0-364 GCF_008729295.1 Plectropomus leopardus | reverse complement strand
TATTTTTACATTTAAGGTCCAGTGTGTAGGATTAGAGGCATCTATTTAAAAAAAAATCACGTGTGACAGATATAGATAATGATACAGTAGTTAAAAGTTATATGATGTTAGTATAACGATCAAAAGAGCATTTTCACTCCATGTTTGCTGAAAACAACACATCATGCAGATAAAATTGGCGAGATTTGTGTTTTCTCGTTTCCCCGCACACATACAAAGTAGTTGGTTGGTGAGAGGGTGGGGGCTTGTTGGTGATGAAAGCAGGCTCCTGCCTATAGCAAAATTCAATAAGAGCTAGGTTTTAACCTTTTGTACATACATTGTTGTGTTCTTTATGTTCTATTTTTTCATTTTATATATTTAA
>NW_024693871.1:0-348 GCF_008729295.1 Plectropomus leopardus | reverse complement strand
TTTTTTTTTTTTTTTTTGAAGGACTGAGATGCACTTGGATGGGTCGATTTTTTTTCTCATCGGTGGAAATGGTAAAAGAGATGAAAATGCACCATATCCACTTATTTATAAACCAATGCTGTTTATTCCATGAGAAATATCGTTAAGTTTTCTTTTTTGGGAGAAGAAAATAAATAGAGATGCATCGAGGTCTCTCTCTATATATATATATATACACACACACACAAAATGTAAAAAAAAATTCCATCCAGTGTTTGAGAAACTTGAATTTTATTTAAACTTGAAAAATGACTTTGCCTTAACTTTTATACAAGACAAGCATAGAGTTTATTTCTTTTCAAAAAAAAA
>NW_024693870.1:0-808 GCF_008729295.1 Plectropomus leopardus | reverse complement strand
ATTTGTCAATTTTACTGGCTAAGATTACTGTTATTAGTAGTAATATTTTGTGATGTTTTGCTTTGTTTTTTTGTTTTTGGGCATTTTGTGTTCTGTTCTGATTTTGTGGCTTTCAATTTGTCTTGTCTTTATTGTGAATTAAAAAAAAAGAGGAAAGAAATTCGGTTTCAAGTGGTTAAGTATCAAAAATTTTATGTGAAAATAAATGTGTTTCTCCTGATAAGGGTTTCCACTACAGCTATTTTTATTTCCCTCCCAGATACAGATGAAGAGGAGAGGCAGAGAAGTGGAGTTGGTGAGTCAGGATTGGCAAAAAAAAGGAGGATTGAAGAAATCAATCACTCAGAGAAACAAAGCAACTCCAAACTTATCAACAGTGTTAAAAAAACACTTCTGCACTCCAGAGGAAGGACATTCAGAGTCTGCAGCTCTGCTCACCTGCCTGCACTCAGACACACCTGTTAGTGATCAGCCTTGATTACTTCCCCACTCTCTAAACCTGAGAGTGTCTTTACACAAAGAAACGCACCAAATATTCCCATACTACTAATAGTCCTACTGTTTAAGCAAGTACACAAAAAACACTCACAAATTAAGGTTATATCTTTAAGGGTTTGCAAAATCCCCAGAGACTGATTTTTATATAAATGCAGCATGCAACTTCATGCAGGGCAGCTTTTTAAGGTTGTTGAACTTCATTTAATTATTAAACAGATGAGGAAGTGGCTGTCAAACTAACCTCAACATGTACAACCTCTCCCTACGAAACCACTTAAAAGTGCCAAGAGGAGGAAGAAAATATGCCACT
>NW_024693869.1:0-556 GCF_008729295.1 Plectropomus leopardus | reverse complement strand
AAATGCATGTAGCCTATTTACTAAGCATATGACTGGATAAATGAGACTTGGATTGTACTGCACAAGTTGTGCAAGTTTGTAAAGGGATGTTGTGATATAATTGTATTATTATTAAATGTGGTCGTCAGTCAATCAGTAAGTTAGTGTGTTGAATGTTTTTCGTGGAGGCATGCAAGAAAAACAAGTTTTATTCATAGATTTAAATGTTACCTAAAGGCAATTTAATACGTTTCTCCAAATGTAGGCCACAAGACTCACTTTTTCAGTAAAGGTTAACACATTAAGTTTCATAATATTTCAAGTGGCAACTCCCCCACCCACCTGTATCAAGATGTCCCACCCCCAAAGCAGAGAATGTCTTAGATGTGGATCTTAATTTGAAATTCCTCACCGGATGTAGTCAGTAGTCGCGCCGGCTGCTCTGACGTCGCTCCTTGTGTGTGTGAGAAGCGGCTCTTTACTTTCTCCGTCCAGAGCGCTCCAGAGACACTAATACTCTCCAGTAAGAGGTTTACCTGCCCCGGAGCTCAGCTCTGTGTCGGTGGATTTTACAAAA
>NW_024693868.1:0-319 GCF_008729295.1 Plectropomus leopardus | reverse complement strand
AGAGAGTACATGTATGTGGACCTGTCCTTTTGCACACGTGGAGTCAGTTAGCAGTGAATGAGGTGCCAGACAAGCCTGCAGCAGCTGCCACACTCGAAACAATAGCTCATGATCCAGACACAGTAGGCTGTAGCCACTGCTGGGCGCTGACTCTGGGTCAGATTGTTCTGTTGTAATTGCTAAGATGATGTTCCGGGTCTTGTTAACTGTGGTCAGTTTGCAGTTTTTTAATATACCAGTTATTGGCTGTGGTCAAGCCCAAATGTGGACAAAATATGCTCTTTTATGACTTGGCCTACACGAAACTGGATTTCACATA
>NW_024693867.1:0-652 GCF_008729295.1 Plectropomus leopardus | reverse complement strand
AAGAGGAGGTGGAGAACATGCTGCAGGATCTGGGTCTGCCCCACAAGAGAGATGAACTGATCCAGAACCTCTCAGGTCTGTCCGGATGCTTCTCCATCCCAAAAAAGCTGCTGCACAGTGCATATGGATACTTTCTGTTTCTATGTTTTTGGATAGATGGTTTACACAGAGTATGTAGGTACATGCATAGATGTATTAATACACTCACTACCATGCAAAATATACACACTGATGTGTGCACTGTCAGTACCTTATGATGTTTTAATGCAGGGGGCATGCAGAGGAAGTTATCAGTTGCTTTGGCGTTTGTTGGTGGAGCCAAGGTGGTGATCCTGGATGAGCCCACTTCAGGGGTGGACCCCTACTCCAGACGCTCCATCTGGGACCTGCTGCTCAAATATCGAGCAGGTAAGACTGACCCCTTCTGGCTAGAAGAAGGTACACAGCTATAATGTCATAGCTCTGTAGAGGATTGCTGGATTAGCCTCTCAGGTTAACTTTAGATTTTTTTTCCAAAAACAAAAGAAAAATAAAAGTTTCAGTTTTTAAAAAAATAAAAGCCAACCTTTACTGTCTTATATAATGCAATAATAAAATCATTATTCATTTACAGTATTATACCTTAAAATGTGCATTGACATAGACACCATTC
>NW_024693866.1:0-457 GCF_008729295.1 Plectropomus leopardus | reverse complement strand
CAATGGGTTATCCTGAATCCTTGTGCAATCACATTAACCCTTTGAAACCTGGCCAAATAGGCTTGCTTTCTTTGAAAAACATTAGAGGAAGGCAGTGAGCAATGAAAGAAGACATGGCTAAAATATTAACAGGCATTTACTAAAAAAAATTAGTAAAAAATTAGTTTAAAAAGTAAAAATGAAAAATCAACAAACAATGACCTGGAAAAAATGCTTAAAATTACAATAATTCTGTAACATAATTTAAAATATGTAATTATGATAATTATGACCCCCCCCCATATTTCTTTTTTTCCTAGATATTTTCCCCTAGTTTTAAAAAATTGGATTGATTTTTAACTTTTCAAGCAAGAGACTCGGACACACTGCCCACCTATGAAACAAGCAAAATGTATAAATATATAAATCTACCAATAATTATTAGGCTTATTATATCAGCTTAGTATGCATGTAAAGT
>NW_024693865.1:0-355 GCF_008729295.1 Plectropomus leopardus | reverse complement strand
AGTGACCTACTTAAATTGCCTAAACTCTTATGATAAAATGATGTTCAGTTAATTTTTTTCATTAAAAAAAGCCCAGTTCCTCAAGCAGGACGATGTTTAATAAACAGTATGTACAAGTGGCATTTTGTGACAGTCTGATATTCATTTCTATAAAAGTTTAAATCCTATTTTGTTGTTTTATGTTGATTTTTCCAGTGAAGCTAAAAAAACATTTGTGGGCAAATCTACGTATAAAATTATACATTAAAAAAATCCCACCAATTTTGTACAACCATACACACATCTCTTAAACATTATCCTACACACACACACACACACACACACACACACATCAATCATCAAAGCGAACTGATTG
>NW_024693864.1:0-366 GCF_008729295.1 Plectropomus leopardus | reverse complement strand
CCAGATGACGACCACAAAGAGGGATTTGAAGCATTGTACCGCTACACTACATCAAAGAATGTAAACATCACTTCTTCTGACGGCAAAGCAGCAGTAAAGATATTTTCCATTTCAAAATGACAAATCCTTTTATTACAGTATAACTCAAGAGTTTTAACAGAACTAAAACCTGTTTCACAACATTAAGACTGACCACATCTGCAGCCGACAGCAAGTTGCAGACGAAGAGTGAAGCGTTTGAGGGTCAAAATGCTAAATTTCCTGCATCCTGTTGAGTTTTTATGCGCCAGTTTGTTCCTTTTCTGCATCGATTCATACTGTAAATGACTTCTATGTTTTTACTTTTGGTGGACAAATGCAGATGTT
>NW_024693863.1:0-665 GCF_008729295.1 Plectropomus leopardus | reverse complement strand
TCCCAGCTCCTACTGTCCCGCCTCCGCTCTGGATCCATGTTTACTGTAAGTCACGTTACTCGCCTCCACCAACACCAAGTGTATTCACTCCCAATGAATTATATTCACGGCTTTGTAAACACGCATCACTTCAGTGAACACGTTGCCTCTAAAGTGGATAAACTAAATTACAGACTAGCTGACAAAGTACCATCCATTTTTGAAACTGATATATCTAGCACAAGCCATTAACATGAATTTAAACTGATACAGCTGAGGTTATTACAAAATAATATGTTACGACTGAAAAGAATGAATGACGAATAAAGACTGGACAGATACAACATAATCTACTGCGAGGACGGGGGGACAATAACAAGGCGGGACCATTTCCGCTCCGTTCTTAAATATCTTCCGCTAAAAGGTAGCGTCGTTTGTACTTTGTTCCGGGGTTAAAAAAATCTGTTAGGAGTGTCAATAAGCAGCTGTGCAGGCAACATGGTTGTTCCCCTCACACATCAGCATGGAATTGTGTCTCTGCAGGACAAAGGACTACAACATTTCAGAAGACACTTAATATAATTAAAATACACTACAGCATTACCTGTTGCAGTGTTATAGGAAATGTTTTCAGAATATTAAAATATATTCTCCTGCAATGTTGTAGTCTTTTGACCCACAGGGCC
>NW_024693862.1:0-1245 GCF_008729295.1 Plectropomus leopardus | reverse complement strand
AAAAATCGTAAATATAAATACTAATATTTATTTATTATAATATTGTGCACACAGACACACAAGCAGTGAAAAGGAAAAAGACTAAAGAAGCTTTTCCACAGAAGAAAACAACCAATCACATGCTATTTTAGATCAATCAGAGACAATCAGGAAGTGAGAGACTGATGTGGGACAATTTAAACTTGGACTACAAGCCTGTCCACACCTGAATCTGCTGCTAAAACACCTGTTTCTTCTCTGGAAATATATCTCCTCTTGTGTCCGTAAACCTTTTTCAAATTTACTTAGGCCAAAATAGAACAAGATTCAATTCCAGCCCCAATCACGCTGAAAATGTCAGACATTTTTGATGAAGTAATCTGTCACATAGCAGGAGCTGGCTGATGTGGGAAAAATCTGTTCTCCACTCTTGTTCTGTATAATCTTTCTGCAACTTGTCTGCCTTCCTCAAATTGACCCATCACCTCTTGTTTTCTGTGTTTGGCCTCTTCACGCCTACTATTGAGCGGGGCCGCTCCGTGCTTGAACTACGCCCACGCTCCTGTCTCCCAGCAAGTGGACAAACATGTTATTTCCCAAATCAGAAATCCATTTGCAACTTCTTGCAAACGCTTCCCACACACACGAAAAAAGGTATTAAGGGCTCGACAAGAGCAAACTGTTCTTTTTTTTTTTCCAACAAGTAACCCTGCAATCAACCCTGAAGGATAAAAGTACCCACACTTTAGTTTTCGGTTCTTCAGCAGTCGCCACTCTCTTCTCTGCAGACACCAGTTTACTGAAAAGCGTCTGTTAAAGGAGGAGTACGGAGCTGTTCCTGCTGATTGTGCAGCAGTATAATGCATTTTGTCATTGCTGCAAAATTAGTTTTAAGCTTCATGCATATGTTAACGTTCAAATTCTAAATCATCATTTAAATGCTGCACAGATTCTCTTTTTTAATTTCTATTCATTCTGTTTAAATCTGATATTTGTTGCAGTTGCAGACAGGGAAGGACTTAATCACGAGGGCTCACAGTGGAAAGTGGACTTGCAGTGGGGCTGAGCCATAAATCGATTATATATGAATGCAAATGTGTGGTTTAGGACAATTTTTAGATTTACAATCTAAATTTTCTCTTTAACTTCCTCCGCCACTCTCTTTGGGCTTCCGTAGTTCACATTTCCCCCCGCGCTTACCTCCTACAGATACACACACACACACACACACACACACACACACACACACACACACACACACACACA
>NW_024693861.1:0-279 GCF_008729295.1 Plectropomus leopardus | reverse complement strand
TCTAGAAAATTAGCATTTGTTGATATCTAACCAACCTAAACAAAATGAGCTGTCTGTTGAGGATAACATCCAAATTGGTGCAGCTCGTAATAAAAGTCAACTGTGATGACCGCAGACTTCAATGACATGCTGTGTCAAATATTTAATCCAAGACTATAAAAGCACTGAAAGGTCAGTGTGGTCCACAAAGTGGCCACAATACTCACAGACCTTGCTACATACTCGGTATCTGTGGAACATGAGCATTTTCAACCTTTAAATATGACACGTCCAGGGAAA
>NW_024693860.1:0-279 GCF_008729295.1 Plectropomus leopardus | reverse complement strand
TCTAGAAAATTAGCATTTGTTGATATCTAACCAACCTAAACAAAATGAGCTGTCTGTTGAGGATAACATCCAAATTGGTGCAGCTCGTAATAAAAGTCAACTGTGATGACCGCAGACTTCAATGACATGCTGCGTCAAATATTTAATCCAAGACTATAAAAGCACTGAAAGGTCAGTGTGGTCCACAAAGTGGCCACAATACTCACAGACCTTGCTACATACTCGGTATCTTTGGAACATGAGCATTTTCAACCTTTAAATATGACACGTCCAGGGAAA
>NW_024693859.1:0-474 GCF_008729295.1 Plectropomus leopardus | reverse complement strand
TGTGGGGACACGAGGACGACCCCTGCATGTCTCAGAGATCTGATCCAAACACACCTAAAAGTGAAACAAAAAAACAAGCATCGATGGTTATCAGTGTGTCTGCATAAATGATAACTCTGCAGCCTTTGTAAGATGATGCTGATGACGATTTTGTTTTCGTCTGCAGGTTTTATGACTCCAGAGGAGAGGAAGGTGTTTGAGAACATCCGCTCTCCTCACCTCAAGTACTGGATCCCCGTCGTCTGGTTCTCCAACCTGGCGTCTAAAGCTCGACAGGAGGGACGCATCCAGGACAGCATCGACCTGCAGAACATCCTCAATGTGATGCCAAACATTTTGTATTGTGTGTCAAAAATATGACTCAGCTCTCAACAGAGATAAGCACGTCTCACTCCTTAGCTGCATCCATCATTGGTGTCAGAAAAAAACAATATGCTTCATTTTTCGAACCCTTTGAAACCTGGACCGACATCA
>NW_024693858.1:0-687 GCF_008729295.1 Plectropomus leopardus | reverse complement strand
AGTGAAATGTGGATTTTCGAGGTTTGCGCCCACAATATGTGTACGGGTTATATCAATAAATATTGATATTGATATAAATATTGAGGGATAAATAGACAACTGATTGATAGATAGATGGCGCCTATCTCATGGGGTAGAAAACATACAGGCTGAGTCCTTACCCTCTGATCTTTCCCTTTCTGCTTATCAACATCTCTCCTCTGCTTTTCCTGTCTATCTCTCTTATTATCAAAGCAGAAATGCCAAAAAAAGACATCTAACTAGCTATATGACAAAAAAAAATAGACAATGGAAAGATAGACATATATAAACTGATAATATAGACACACACATACTGTAGATAAAGCGACGACAGAAAGACAGACAGACATTAGCTTACTCCAGGGAAAGCACATGTCCAAAGGGGAGGTGGGGGGCCAAGTTGGCATCCAGCAGTGTCTCTTTAGTGCTGCCATTTCTGATCGACAGTGAGGCTTTTATCTCTCCCCTAGAGTCGCTCTAAATAGAGGTGTTTTTCAAAAAGGAAAGCGGGCCTTTAGCTCACATTTAGTATTTCTTCGCCTGAGAGTAGAGGGGTGGGGGGGCACAGTGCAGAAGGCACTGCAGGGGAAGCTGCAGTGGGATTCAATCCTAGACCGAAGGGGGGGCACAGGTAGCTACAGAGACGGGAAATTAACCACTTGACAA
>NW_024693857.1:0-291 GCF_008729295.1 Plectropomus leopardus | reverse complement strand
TATTATATTTTTATACATTTTTATGTTTAATCTTGGTCACTCTCATGGACAGCAGTTAACATTAACACCATGTTACACTTATCATGTGATCAAAAATAGGTATTTTAAGGGCGCCTGGTGGCTCAGTGGATAGAGCGAGTGCCCCATGTATAGAGGCTGTGTCCCCACCACAGCAGCTGTGGGTTTGATTCCAGCCTTGGTCCTTTGCTGCATGTCATCCCCTCTCGCTCTCCCTCTTTCACATGTGTGCTGTTAATTAAACACCCCAAAAAATTATCTTGAAAAAAAATT
>NW_024693856.1:0-687 GCF_008729295.1 Plectropomus leopardus | reverse complement strand
AAAATTCAGGGTAATAATGCTAGAATGCTGGCTTTAGCAGCCAATTTTAATGTAGAATCACACTCCTCTAAGGAATCAAACCATGTTAACTTTTGGCGCAGAGTTACTACTGATAAAGAGCTAAGGTAGTAGAGATACAAGCAACAGAGCGTCAGGAAGGCCTTTCTTATTTATCTGCTTATCTAATTAGTCAGCTTGTGTCGGCTTAGGAGAAGTTTCAACAGCAGCCAGTTTACAAGTATTACTAAGTTAATCAGAGGCTCAAGGCACTGCTACTTTAAAAACAGGCAAACACCAGCCTACTTTTGGACAAATGACAAAGTTTAACACTGGGGAGGACAAAGGACAGAGTAAAGTGAGAGTGAGATGATGAGGGTCTGGATGGAAAAATGATTTCAATGCTTTCTGCAGTTTCATGCATTCTCAAAAGACAAACAAAAGGCTGATCTCAAAAGCACAACACAGTAACCAAACACTTGATCCTCTAGACAGTGTCTTGGGGCTGAGATTGGACTTACAACCTGCAATTGTGAGGTCAGACAATAAGAGCTGTGGGGCAGACAGTCTAAGAGCAGCTCATCAGCTCTTACAGCTCCCAAATTACATTGGACAAGAAGAGTTTCAAATTAGGGGGACCACTCGTTTAAAAACAGCCACACAAGAAAGGCTAAATGTGCTATTGTTCAA
>NW_024693855.1:0-861 GCF_008729295.1 Plectropomus leopardus | reverse complement strand
TTGAAGAGTTTGGGCTCTGGGGAATTGAATTTCTCTCATTTCTACTCAATTTAAACTAAACAATTGATGTATCAAAAGTATAATCCAGAATTTCATCAATAAGGAAAATGCTTATCACTTGCAGCCTTACTCAAACACGCTGCCATCAAGTTGCCAAATTCTGTGTTCCCCCATTATAGATTGGCTACTTCTTTACCCAGTTAAAGGAGCTGTGATTAAGTCAGTTCCCCGAAGATAGTTTTAATACTTTCTGCAGCTGTTTTAAACTGAGTGAACATAAAGCAGCGACAGGAAATGCTACTTCAAATTGCTGTCATTTTTTTGTCCACTAAAAAACAGGGACATTCTTTTAGTGCTCTTCAGTCAGCGCATCCGTTTTTCATATTACGAGGGAGAAGTAGGAAAAGATGTATCCACAGTTAACTGGGAAAACCCTGCAGTTACCACCGGCCACCACATTTGACCACCTGTCTACCATTCCATGTGGTCTGCTCGCCCTTGTTGACAACCGCAAAGCTCGTATATACAGATCCTTTTTTTGCTTTATGTCTAGCACTCAAGTTATTTTCAGAGTTGGATTTGCTTGTTCAAAACATCTATACGGCCAGTTACTCATTACAAAGGTCGTACGCTGTTTGACTGTGAGCACTGTGATTCATTACATCATTTGTCCTACTTCTGTGACAATCTTTTTCTGACTCTCAAAGCAGCAGGATTTTAAGGTAAAAAGTTGCTGCTTTTAAGGTAAAAAGTTGCTGCTTGCATGACTCTTAATAATCACTGAACAGCTTTAAATACAGTATAATAATGTGCTAAAGCATATTCCTTTTGCATGTCTTTCAAACTGAAAGGAAAGAAAAT
>NW_024693854.1:0-382 GCF_008729295.1 Plectropomus leopardus | reverse complement strand
TATTAATTTTATAAGTGTAGTTTTCTTTCTCATAATTTCTAAATCTCTCTCTCTCTTAAAACTGGTCTCAAAGGTTTAAATGTATGTGAAAGGCGTCTGAACGCAGCACAACAAAACTGTTTTTTTCTGGTTTTAAAGCGTTTATAATGTTGACAGTGAACTTCACTGTGACCTGCTTTGTATTATACCAAGTACAATGCACTGGTTAATTTCAGGGTGTAGTTTAAGCTTTGGTAAGCCGCACTGGTAAACACTATTTTAACATTAGCCTGGTACAAATAGGCCTTAATCAGCCGTAGTAGTTGAGCATTGGTGGCTGTACTGAACCCGCTGACGTGCCTAAAAGCCCAGCAGCCATTAGGATAACCACAAAATACATCCT
>NW_024693853.1:0-315 GCF_008729295.1 Plectropomus leopardus | reverse complement strand
AGATGCAGATACTACAGCATAACTAATCCTTTGGTGTTTCTTCATTAAATGCATCACTGACATTACTGTAGGCTACAAAAACGTCAGTGATTTGATTGCTCCAGTTATGTCTTTCTTCATATTGCTTTTGCTAAAAATGTACAATATGCCAAAATGTTAGAAAATGACTGTACTGTAGCTCTACAGTTTTTACTCTTGTTTAATCAAAGAAAGTTCCAATTTAGAGAAAAACTAGTAAAAACAAGTAAAACTTGTGCAAAGATTTCTTGCACGGGTCTGCTTGAATCATTTTTTTTAAAATGAAAAACTATATAC
>NW_024693852.1:0-222 GCF_008729295.1 Plectropomus leopardus | reverse complement strand
TTTGGTTCATACTTGTATTTTGGGTTTCTATTAGTATATTTTTACATATGTCAATGTTCTTAAAATATTTTATTTTCCTCATACTGCCTGTGCTGGAAGACCTGTATTTACCCTGTGTTTTCAGTGCCTGTCTCTTCAAGTCCCCCCTCCAAAAAAAAAAAAAAAAAAAAAAAAACTTTCTACTGTGAAGAATTCACCAATGAAATTTTCTAAACCAAAATC